>NC_135424.1:23652500-23947500 GCF_051991245.1 Festucalex cinctus
CTCACTACATTCAATAAATATCCTACAGAAAAGAGCATTAAGGATTATTCACAAAGCTGGCTATCAGGATTATACAAACATATTATTTTTAAGGTCTCAATTATTTATGTTTCAGGATATGGTACAGTATCAAACAGCGGAAATAATGTTTAAAGCAAAATATAATTTACTACCGCAGAATATTCAACAGTTGTTTAATAAGAACTCCAATGATGGTTATAATCTACGGCGGTATTGTGACTTTAAAGAACCTAGGTTTCGTACAACAAGAAAGAGTTTTTGTCTATCAGTATGCGGGGTTAGGTTACTGAAGGGATTTAGTGGGGAGTTGAAGCATTGTACAAATATGAGACAATTTAAAATACTATATAAACATAGGATTTTTAAGAAATATGAGGATGAGGGAGGAGGGCTCACTTATTAGGTGTTCTATTTGTTGGTTTGCTTGTTTGTTTACTATTTCTTTCTTTGTTTTGGTTAGTTTTATGGTTTTCTTTATGGATGCTTTATTATGTAAATATGTTGAAGCAGTAGATTTAAAGCCGGAACTGTTTATGTGGTAAATAAGGTTATGGGTGTGTGTTTATATGTACAATGTGTATGTAGGAGGACGGAAGTTATGTCATTTACTTAAGGAGAAGGGGTGGGAGTAAATAAGTTTTACTTCTTCTCACTCATTTTCGAATATACGATTGTTTCTTTTCTATTGTATGTCATTGTTTCTTTGACTTTCTATTTTTCTTGATTATTGTCATTTTATTTATGTATTAAGATAATGTTGATATTCGAAATAAACATTTCAAATTAAATAAAAAAAAATCCAAAACAACACAAAAATACAGTATATGCTGCCGTTTGAAAGAAACAGTGGTCATAGTTCAAAAGATGACTTGACTTGACAAGTGATTATCAGTTGTGAATGCCTGCAGACAGTGTGATAGAAGGCAGCTTCTGACCAATGGCGGAGCCAGGGGGGGCACATGCCCCTGCTGAAATGTGATTGGACCCAGCAGACGCCAAATGATTGACATATCACGGCACCGGCGCAGTGACGTCGCACGCCTGGCCGATGCAGCCTGCCAGCATTTTTTTCCAAGCAGACGCCTACTAAATGTTATGCCCCTCCTGAACAGTGGCTGGCGCTACTTACGACAAAGCATTATAATCCACCTCACTAGGAGTCTGGAGAAGGAGAATCATCTGTTTTAAGGAGCAGTCTCCTGAGTACCGAGAATGGCTGTTGGCGTTTGGCTATATCATGTTTGTTTGCCTGTGAGACGTGAGTGACTGTTTAAAATAACTTTTATGTTCAGATTATGGGTGTCAAAATTGTCGCGTTATTATCTCATTAACTTAAAGTGCCTTTAACGGTACTATTTTTTTTAACGCTCGATTAACGACCGCTCCTTATTTGGAAAGCCTCTACTCAGGGAATTCTAGTCACCACGCAGTAGAAACGTCCACGTCAAAACTACCCAATAGAAATGCACTGGAGCTAAAATACAGTGTTTAAGGGGCAGAATATAGGTGGAGGAGCCATTTGGACTGTGTCTCACCACTACCACCCGTGCCTTGCTTTGAAAGAACGCACTCGTTTAGCCGTTGCGTTCACACCGAGCACCAAGAGGCGTCCATGGGCACTCTGAAACCCCTGTGAGAATAAAGAGCCAAATGGACGCCGTCTTGACAGTTGGAGTGAGCACAAGCCTATTTATCTTTAAATGTGAGGCGTATTTTATTCAGCATCTCCACAAAATATCTCATCAGGGTGAAAGTGAAACTACCGATGTGTTCGCTGTAACAGTAGAGCGGCCTCAGCTGCGTCTCGCATCCGAGAACTTAACAAAATAAAAGCGTCCGACGTCATAAAAGGGAGTCACTATAACACAATTTAGCAGTAATAAATTAAATGATATTGCCTAATGTGTGGGGATTGGCGTCAAGTTGTATTTTACAATTTTAAAATGTGCAGAAACTCGCAAGTTACTTATTGTTTAAAATTATAGAGCTATTAATATGAAAAGAACACATCGGTCGTTTCTGGTTCCTATGCAGTAAAAATTCGTAATTTTACAATGCACATCCTATTTCACTTAACAAAATAAAAGCAAAGCGCGAATGCATATATTTGTGGGGACTGTGTTGTATTTTACAGTTTTAAAAATGTGCATAATTTCACAAGTTACTTCATGTTAAAAATTAGGCAGCTCCTAATATGAAAAGAGAAATACATTGAGCTTTCACTATTGTCTTACAAATGCAATTATACCATGTTGTAGTGATAGAAAAATGACCAAAACAAATCAGTCACGCTTTGGTTTGGTTTTACAGTACAGCACATATTTTATTTTTATTTTTTAAAACTTTTTTTCTTGAATTGTTATGAAATTACTCTATCAATGATTTTTTTATTTTTTTTTTTATTGAATTGTTATGAAATTACTCTATCAATGACTTAAAAAAATAAATAAAACCATATTGAAATTGTACATTTTATTGTAAATGTAGGTATAAATTGAGATATAAAATGTGCAATTAATGTGTGATTAATAGTCAGTTAATTATTGAAGTAATGCGATTAATTATGATTACAAATTTTAATCCACTGACACCTCTAGTTCAGATAGATTGTTTTGGACGGACATCAATAAGCAACGTAGTTTTGTGCAAGCTAAAAATAAGTATGTTGTTGTTGTTATGCAATACAATAGCACCCTCCAATGGTTGAAAGTTCAAACAGACACTAACTGACGTTTGCATTTACAGGTAGAAGTGGAGGATTTATTAACATAATTATTAATTAATCACATTAATAAATTATGTGGTTGTAAATGAAGTAGTAGTTGGAGTAATAAATTTATTTTTCATAGGGTGTGTGGAAAATGAAGTTTGGCACTTCGACAGGATCTTTAGTCATACTGTAATACAAATTTGCATTATGTTCATATTATAATGTTATGTTGATAAAAGTACTGTAATTGCATGAATACAGTATCTGCGTGTGCGTGCAAGTTCATTCAAGTTAAACAGTGCTGAATTTTTTTTTGGTACATTTTATACATTCTTAATAAACGGCACATTATGTGCAAAAATCTCCCCTGTGCTTAATATGTACTTAAATATATTTGAACATCGATAGAGACTCCGATTGAAATTAATTTTCATGAAAACAAATTTGGCATCATCTTTGGATGAAGTATCCTTGCCCCCCCACTGGCCCCCCTATTTATAAAAGTCTGGCTCCGCCACTGCTTCTGGCCAATGTCAAAGTTCAAAATTAGAATGCTGCATCATAACAAAATGACTGATTTGACATTGTCACCCATATCAGTCATAAAAGTGACGGCGGCCATCTTGAATGTTTCATGACTATTTTTTTGTTTATCCAAAAGATATTTTCTCAGTCCCTTGTGTGGTAAATGTGTCTGAAATATCACATTTACATCACTCATAAGAAAACTGTTGCAGCTGGTGGCCATTTTGAAAAATGGTTGTCATGGGCGCTATGTTGAAAATGGCTCCATATCCAAAACTTTCTGGGACGTCATTGGCTAGAAGTGTATCAAATTGCATTTCATGCTTTTACCACAAGATGCACAATTGTGTTGGGTTTCCCCTGCACTGTCAAGCATATTTGTGGAAATACTAGTAATAAATTTTGACACGCAGACAGTGCATTGCTGATATGCGTCAATGGCATGGCGTCAACTCTAGGAGACGTCTGCATCAAATGACAACATTGAGGAACAATCCTCTCATTATCTCAAAACATTTTAACCTCCTCTCTTCTCGCTCCTTTGTCAATCTCCTCCCTCTTCGATAGAATTTCTAAACACTGAACATTTTGATAATGTTTAGTTGATATTAAGGATGGAAAATATGATTGCCAACGCATGTGTTTTCCTCTTGCAGCGGGGGTTCCCTTCTTGGTCACAGCAGAGCTGTTTAAACAGTCCCATCGCCCAGCAGCCTACATTGTGGGAGGATCGCTCAACTGGCTTTCCAATTTCACTGTGGGATTTGTCTTCCCCTTCTTGCAGGTGAAAAAACTGACCTACTGTTGAAAATCCAACGTAAATAACACACATTTGTTTGATATGTATATATATATATGATACCAAAAAATCATGGTTCGGTTCGATACATTTGTGTCATGGTTAGATACTTTTTTGATACAAAAAAATTAAATTACATTAAATTTTAATTATTTTTAATTTGTAGTTTATTGAAATGTACTGAAATTACCAACATTTTGTTTAGACTCAAAAGTACAATTTTTAAGTCTGGCATAGCAACAATACCTGTCTCATTTTCTGCTGTTAATACTTAGAAGTTAGAACCATATATACAGTCGATATGTCAAAAATAAAAAACGCACCTTGTCAAAAATGTATTTGATAATACACCTATCTTCTGTTGTGGATCCTTAAAAGTCGGATATACATTTAAAATAAAAAAAAATAAAAAAGTATCAGTGTTTTTGAAACTATAGTGTACAACTCTAAGAATAAAAAAAAATATATATATATTCGCTGAAATTAATAATCAAGTACTGACAGTCGACAAGCGATCAAAACATTACATTAGTATTTACAATACATTATTACATGAGTCTACATTACAGAGATATCCTGTGGAATATCTCTGTCTGCTTGGATTAAATTTTGCCGGTATCCGGGACCGATGACAACATAGATTGATACATAGTGGATGAATTATTTACAATGTACTTTTCATGTTTGTTTCTTGGCTCTGGGACTCACCCACGTCATTCACCTACTGATGACACCGCCCCTAGTATTATCTATATTCTGTCTATATTATAGCATGTCTATATTTTGTCTGTATGACTGACGGAAACCTAATCCTGAAAATTTGACGTTTTATTGGTTTTGGTAACGTAAGATTTAAATTTACAGTAATTTATTTTTATTTTTTCATTTAAAGCTGCTACATTGGGTAGCTTTAACCTTTATTCAACCAGATTAAAAACCCATGTTTGGTTGTTTGTACTGTAACTCATTTCAGTTTTCTATTTCATCCAACCACTAGATGTCAGCTGGGTCTTACTGCTACTTGGTCTTCGCCAGCATTTGTCTGTCTGTGGCTGTGTATGTGTACGCAGTCATACCTGAGACCAAAAACAAGACATTCATGGAGATAAGCCGGATGTTCTCCAAGAAGCAGCCCATTCTAGAGACCCAGTGCCTTCATCTGGTGGATCAGCTGAAGCTGAAGAAGATGAACGGCTATGGAGGCCTGGAGCATCATTCACTGGACTTTGAGAGCTCTTCCTCTGTACCTTAACAAAGGTTTACATTTGTACTCAGACTCCAGATCTTGACGACTAGAGTGCTCTTCAAATTGATTTGATATTTGTTGACATAATATGATGATGATGGCAAAAACACGTTTTTTTTTGTTTTTTTAACTGAACGTACACTATGCATTGGATTGAATGAAAAAATGTTGCATTACTGGAACAGACATCTGCCCGTGAGACATTGTGTGTGCAGTCTAACTGCATAAAAACAAATTAAACCCTTGATTAAATACGGTACTGTATATGGTACACTGTAGCATAAACTATTGTTTGTGGAATCCCTGTATTAAATGTGTGTTATTTGACATGTTTTTATACATTACAGTAATACAGTGCTGTATTTCTTAAAGCAGGGGTGTCCAAACTTTTTCATTTGAGGGCCACATACAGAAAATCAGAAGGATGCAAGGGCCACATAATGTTATGAAGAGAAATTGTGTTTAGTCCTACAAATTGTACAAATAATTTATTTGTGATTTTGCATATTTAGAAAAATGCTGCAGTATATAAACCAATTTATTTGTAATATGGCAGTAGGGTTATTATAGTTTTGGAATTTTTGCATTTTAGTTTTCATTTCGTTTTGTTTTTGTTTTTTTTCAGGGTGGTTCTGTTAGTTTTTTATTAGTTTTATTTATTTAATAAATGTTTAGTTTAGTTAGGTTCAGTATTAGTTTTAGGTTTTTTTTATTTTTGTTTATTTTTTTTATGTGTATTACTCGTGCGCAACATTTAAAAAAACATTATTGGCGCAACGTCATTATTCTGGGTTATATCAAAATAATTCTACTAAAAGGCTCATGCATTCAATTAATTACCAAAGACTAAACCGAAGGACATTTTTGCTATAATTATAGTTTTATTTTAGTTAGTTTTGTAATCATAAAATGTAGTTTCAGTTACTTTTCTTTTTTTTAAAAAGCATCTTCGTTTTTGTTTCATTTTGTTAATGAAATTGTTATTTGAATTTTTGTTTTTTTTTGTTAGTTTTAGTGAACTAAAATAACCTTTAATAGTGCCTGTGTTTTTTTTATACACTCCCGGTCCGGTTTGGACACCCCTGTCTTAAAGGGATACTTCACTTTTTTAGCCCATTATAGCAATAAAAAGGTAATATTTTGTCTAATAAATTTGATATTTTAATTATTTTTCATGTACAATTAGTACCTTTAAAAACTCATTTTACAACTTGCTGTCGACTGAAAATGACATCACAAGGGCTCAGGTAACACAGCTCACCTGTTTTCTAGGTTTGGTCATGTGACATTCACCTGTTTTCTAGGTTTGGTCATGTGACATTCACAAGCTGTGCTGATTGGTTACCTGAGTCCTTGTGATGTCATTTTCAGTCGACAGCAAGTTGCAAAATGTGTTTTTAAAGGTACTAATTGTACATGAAAAATAATGAAAATATCACATTTATTATAGGCAAAATATTAATGTTTGACTGCCAAAAATGGCTAATTAAGTAACGTATCCCTTTAATATAAAATCCATCCATCCATTTTCTTGACCGCTTATTCCTCACAAGGGTCGCGGGGGCTGCTGGCGCCTATCTCAGCTGGCTATGGGCAGTAGGCGGGGGACACCCTGGACTGGTTGCCAGCCAATCGCAGTTAATATAAAATAATCTAGGAAAATATGTTATTGATAGTTTATTAAAATATGCGTATTCATATGTTCAAACTGTGGACCAAAGCAAGATGAAAAGTTTTTCCACCAGCGCTCCTAAATTTGTCCGTCCCATGGTTCAAGAATAAGCGACTTGCACGTGTCGGGCTGCCTGGTGCATTATGGGTAAGGTCATATATTTTCCCCTTGGAGGTTCCAGCATGGCTCAGAAGTTGGTGTCGTGTTCTCTCGTCCTGCCAGACACCAAAATGCCATCAACAATAGCTACACAACCATTTACACCACTGTATGTCTCATCTGTTTTCTTTGGCAAGGGGGATACAATTAACGAAAAACGCTTGCAAAAATAAAAGGGCAAGGATCAAATTATCAACAAAAGGCGCTTGCAATAGGCAAGGAAATAGAAACACACGAGAATAGCAACTAACAGAAACAAGGTACAATGGAAAGCGACGTGGATATGTACACACGGAGAAAACTCAAGCTAAAGCCAATGGAGACGAAATACTAAACTGGAGCGCAGAGTTCCCTTGGTCAGTGTGATGAGCAAGGAATAATATGACAGCTGGTACCACTCAGGAAGTCTCTTTTTAAGGTCCATTGATTGTTCACGCATTGCAGGTGTGTGCTGGAGAAAACGCCCCTGAACCATGACAGTTTTAGAGGTTTCCCATGTTCAACACAGCTGATTCATATTTAAGCTCATCAGCAAGCTCTGCAGGAGCCTGATCATTGTCATGATCATTGAATCAGGTGTGTTGGAGTAGTAGAGAAACCTCAGGCCCTCGAAGACCGGATCTTGACACATGTGCCATAGATGATTACAATGAACATGACATATTTGCATGTCTAGACCAATAAAAACATCATTTGGATGCTGTGAACACTTCTGGTTCATGATTGGATCCTAGTTAACCAATCACAATCACAAGTTGATTTGCATGATGTTCATGTTAAAAATGTTACATATAAGCTTGGTAGGTTTACAACACGTTACAGCCAAACTATCCTGGTGTCCACTATAACAAAAACATGATAACCCTCTCAAAAAATTTTCATGTTGTGGGAAAGGAGTCCAAATGAGTAAACAAAGAAGAAAAATATTGACTAACAGAAAAAGAAAATTGTAGGTCTGAAGGTGATAAAACCTCTCATCATTCCTGCCATTTTTGCCGAAAATTTAAAAAAATAAAAAATAAAAGTGCATCCGAAGTAAATTTGAAGCTGTTCTTGAACCATTTAGAGCACAGGTCTCAAACTCCAGTCCTCGAGGGCCGCAGTCCTGCATGTTTTAGAGGTTTCTCTCCTCAAACACAGCTGAATCATATAATGAGGATCATTATCAGGTTCCTGCAGAGCTTGCTGATGAATCAGGTGTGTTTGAGGAGGGAAACCTCTAAAACATGCAGGACTATGTCCCTCGAGGACCGGAGTTTGAGTCCTGTGGTTTAGAGCATAGGTGTCAAACTGCAGTCCTCGAGAGCCACAGTCCTGCAGGTTTTGGAGGTTTCCCATTTTCAACACAGCTGATTCATACTTAAGCTCATCAGCAAGCTCTGCAGGAGCCTGAAAGTTATCCTGATCATTGAATCAGGTTGGAGTAGAGCAGTGCTTCTCAAATAGTGGGGCTCGAGGTTCCATCAAGGGGGGCTCGTTTGACCTCGGGGAACATGTTTTTTTATTTTTTTATTTTTTTTATTTTTTTTTACTGTCCTAGAATAAAGTGCAATTGCACCTCCACTACGTTAGGGGGCAGTGGCGCTCTCATTATTGGCAGAGTGTGCGCAGGGAGCGTCCGCTCGGTGGTGTAGGGGTTTTGTTTGCACTGAGCATGCGCGCTTTGCACACAGCAAAAAAAATAAATAAATAAATCAGCAAAAATTATTTTATATTTTTGTTTTACAGGTTAAAGTTTTTTTTTTTTATATATATATATATTATGCTCCTGAGTTAAAGCTACTCTATGTAGGATTTCCCAAAAAAATATCTTAATAATAGCCTTTTTATTTGACCATTTATGACTGAAACATATTCTAATTAGTAGATTAGAATATAGACATTAGACATCTTCGCTGTTCACAATGGGTACTCCTACAAGCCTCTGGCCAATATTATTGAGGAAGCGTCCGGTCCGAATCCTTCGAATTTCCCGCCCTCTGTCTGCGGGATGTGACGTCATGCGCGTCATCGTCAGTTGTTTCCTGTCGCGCGAAGACGGAACTAGTACAGATTTTCGCTGCCCCAGACACCCGCTGTTACTCCACAGAAGGCTGCTCAAAAAAAAAAAAAAAGAAAACAATGTCAAGTGCCACTGAAAAAAAAAAAAAATCTAAACTTGATAGTGACCGACATCGGGCAAGACCAAGAGTGAACATTGGTTTGACATTTCAGCGGTGGAGAGAGTTGAGATCGGACTTGGATTAGAAAAGTGATTCACAGCTGGCTTTCTTTCTATTCCAAAAGGTTAGAAGCGAGTATCTTGACATTTAGAAAAAAAATGTGTTGTTTTCAAATAGCAGTAACCTCAAGATCGATCACTTCTCGGTTGTAACTATTGGGGTGAAAGTGAGGTGAACGGCAACATTTAGCGTGAAAGGGGCGGCAAAGTTGAATGTAATAGAACAGAATGACTTTATGAAGAACAGACGTTCCATTCCGCGGCGTTTCAATCAGGCTAAATGTTGCCTTATTTTCCTCCGTGAAAACAGCCTATTGTAGCTACATTATGCTAACGGAATGTGAACGGTACTACTGAATGGCGATAACATTCACGGCCATATCACACTAAGTAGTGAATGGGTCTATATGTTTTTCACAATCGTCAATTTCCATAAATGACAGCCCACCTTTCGGCTCATGCACAATGACGCTAGCCTGGGGGCGACATACACTAATAATGACGTTTTCTTCTTACTAGGGCGGTCATGACGGAAAATAATTGAGAAGCACTGCAGAGAAACCTTGAAAACATGCAGGACTCTGGTCCTCAAGGGCCGGATCTTGACACGTGATTTAGCGTGTCGGCATAGTTTTGGTCTATTTTTGAAGATAACATTATGAATATTTCTACCAAACAGTCCGAATCTGTTTAAGTGCTACTGGCACTGAGTAATGGAACTCTGGATACTAGGGGTGTTAAAAAAAAATCGATTCGGCGATATATCGCGATACTACATCGCGTGATTCTCGAATCGATTCAATAAAAAAAAAATCGATTTTTTATTTTTTTTTATTTTTTATTTTTTTATTTTTTAAGAGCTCAGAATTGTTCATTCGGTAGTCTTACCGATTCAACGTCTTATCATCATTGCCTTTTTTTTTTTTTTTTTTTTTTTTTTTTGTGTGTGTGTGTGAATCGATTTTTAAACTTCCATTTTTATTGGAAAAATATTCAACAAAACGTCTGACTTCGGGTTAGGATTCACACCTTGAGCATGGAAGAATGTTATATGAACGGAACATTAAGCCTTAATATTTTATTTTAACCCTTGTGCCATTGTTTAGCCAAATATGTAAATTGGGAGTTGATTGTGCAGGGGGAAAACACAAAAAAAAAAAAAAAAGAGCCACGGGGGGGACCGTCAAAATGCGAGTGTGCCGACATTTCTCAGCCATTGCATGAGGCAGATTACTCATTTTATAACCCTGGAAGATACGTTAGCCAACCGCGTAACATTAATGTACATTATAAGTGACATTTTTGGACCGATTGG
The DNA here is from genome assembly GCF_051991245.1 of Festucalex cinctus. NCBI lineage: Eukaryota > Metazoa > Chordata > Actinopteri > Syngnathiformes > Syngnathidae > Festucalex > Festucalex cinctus. Next base: position 23,663,169 of record NC_135424.1, read on the forward strand.
ACACTGCATGTATTTTATTGCAATTTCCGTGATTTCTGCATGAAATCCTTCTATGGACATTCCTCGACGGTGCCATGGGTATGAGAAAGATTTCGCACCCCAAATCCACCAGGTGGCGGAAGAGGCCAATTAATGATTTTCCTTGCAAACACCGGACTGTTTCCACCACGCCATATTCCACACAGACTTATTTCTTCGTGCTTTTTACTGATTGTGCATTCGACAAGATGTTAGTGGATGCGCGTGCACGTTAGTGGGCGCGCGTGCGTGTTCGTGGATGCGCGTACACGCGCGCCACTTATATTTTTGTGCAGAAAAAGGTATTGCGAGCTATTGACTTATGTTCCGTGTTAGGATATGCTGTTTGTTAGTCTGCATGGACGTGGGAGGCACGTTCCCTAGTGGGAGGGGTCGAATGGCAACGCTCTTTGTCGTTGTTATGTCCCCAAAATGAGCCACTGTTAGAGGTGGGCGTCGTTGCAATACAGCGGTTTTCCTCAGTGTGTGAAGGCTGTTATTTATATATTTTTTTCTCTTTCTTCACTTTAGAACTTTAGAATTGATAGCGTGCATATTCCACACGCATGCGCAGTTCGATCATCCATTTTGAACCAGCCTACCATTGCCATTTGCTCTGCAAAGCCTGCAGGGGGGAGGCGTGCCATTGTGGCCAAACGTGCGTGCAACGTGGAGGTGACGTATTTCCCTTCGTGCATTCTTCAAAACATGGCAAGGAGCATGGATCGGTGAAAACAGCAAGCAGAAGGGATGAAACAAAACAAAAAAAAACGGGTTTTTTTTTGCAACTTATGAAGTGTAACATGTAACGGTTGTCGAGATGAATTCCTCGTCGGTTATCTTATCTGGCCGTTGCATTTCTACGTGTGAAAGTGCTAAGCTTCGATTTTTATTCGGCTAGTTTGGATTCACAACACATTTGGCTAACGTGCAAGAGGCATGAGCTTCCTGGATCTAAGTAAAAGAACGGCGATCGGAGACACAAAAAGCTGCAAATGCAAGTTGGCAAGTAAGTACTTCTACAAAATAAACATAAACGAACATATGAGCACGTCCTAGAATGCCGCGGGGGACGTGCAGCTTCCCAACGGTATGTAGCTCGTCGCTGTGTTGACTTCCGTTCGCCGGATACAATTGGATACAGGCGGTGTAAATTTATCAGAAAAACAAGCACGATATCCGGGTAAACTCAACGGACGTCTCGGTGTAATGGAGCTTTTTCTTTCCGTTATTTCTCCGGAACCGTACGTCCTACGGGGAAAATGGCACATATCTGACACATATCTGGAACCGTGAGCACAGAGATAGTGGCTCGTTGAAGTGCGACGCCGGATACGGGGGTGTAAATCGGCCCTTCCTGTATCCGAAAAGCAAACACAATTTGCGGCTAAAGTCACGGAGGGGTCCCGGTGCCGCTCCGGAGCCCCACAAAAAGTAATTTTTTTCCCCAAAGTTTTCTATCAAAGCTACCGTGTTGCCTGATGCTCTAACTATGTCATATGAAAGATTCAAATTTATTTCTTTATTATACATATATACAACACAGTTAATTTTCTTCATAATCTATTATTTGGCTTCTGTTGTCCTATGGCGGGGGGAAATAATAATAATAAATAAATATACTATATTTATGCATAGTTTTGATGCCAATGAACATTTTGGGTGGTTGAAAGAAAAAAAATATTAAAAAATGACTTAGTTATCACACCTCAAAGTAGAATTACTGATTTGGCTAAAATAATCGCGAGGAGATTTTTATGAGTTAAATTGCCATTGTCAAAAAATTTGACATGCATTGAAAAAATTGTTGTTATAACTTATTGCCTTATTCAAAGCTCTAATTATGTCATATGAAGTATTAATTTTTTATTTATTTTTTATACATGTATACAGCACAGTTAGTTTTCTTCATAGTCCATTCTTTGGGCTTGTATTGTCCTAAGAGGGGGGAATACAAAAAAAAAAAAGATGTTTTTTTGTGTTCGTCTAGTTATTTTTCACATCTGCCTTGAAAAATGAATGTAGAATGGTGATAGGGCACTACAGCATCAAAGCTTGAGGTCTTCCTTAATTCCAGTTCAAGTTTGATAGTAACACTACAGAAAATTAGCATTTTATACAGGATTTTCCAAAACAGGGGTGCAGGCAAGCAAAAGTATGCCATTTGGACCCTTGAAAGCCCAGGTCAAGTCTAACAATTCATTTTTATTCGTCACTATTCTATTCTAGTCATGCTTGACAGACTTTCTCCACATTTAGACATCATTTTGACATGAAATCAAAGCAAACATATCAAAGAGATATGCCCCCTTATGACGCAAGTCGAAAGTACGGTTTTAAAACTAGGGTTTTATATGAGAGTTTTGAATTTCAACATAGGGTTTTAAACAAATTCTTTGTAGGGTTTCAAACTAGGATTGGGGTTCCAAAGAAGGGTTTTAAATAGGGGTGAGACTTGTAACAATTGGCAGTGTGGCACCGCACCATAAGGTGGCGCTTTCTTTTCTTTGTGTGTTAGTAGTTTTTCCTTTTGCCTTTTTTGGCGATGAATGTTTTGTTTGTATTGCCCGGGTTTTTCCCTGAACGGTCTTTTTGTAATGCGCGGTGGCGTCGAGCCCGCTCCTTTTTTTTGTTGATATTTTAAAATAAATGTTGTTCACTTAAGTTGCTCTCCCTTTTTTTTGCGTTGCTGTCCCGCTTCGCCGTCCATGGCAAAATCAGCCTCCACGCATTACAGACTGTCAAAGTAGGGTTTAAAACAGAGTTTGGATTTCAAAGTAGGGTTTTAAACAAAGTCTACATTTTAATTGTAGGTTTCAAACTTGGGTTGGGGTTCCAAAGTAGGGTTTTAAACAAGGCTTAGGATTTCAGAGTAGGGTTTTAGGTTTACTCTTTCCAAGTACTAGGCAATGTAACACAAAATCATTCTTCAAATGGCCATTCACCCCCAACAAATGCTCAGTTTCTCTATAACGCTTTACCCAATTTTCAAAGTTCTTCCTGCATTATACTGAGTTTGAAGTGGCCTTTCCACACCATTTTGACAGATTTTATTTGATTTTGTTTATGATCCTGTCACATTGCTAAATGCATATAATGTGCCGCACAACAACCAGTTTTCAATGATTCTCTTACCATCCAAATCATACCTTGTTAGGCAACAGGCAGTGTAGTAAAAAGTAAATACGATGATGAAATACTGTAGTGCAGATATTGCATCTAATCACAAAAAGTAATGTAACCCTGTGGGAACCGGGATGTACTATGTACAGTGTTTTCAGCAGCAAACCCATCTGCTTTCCACTTGAAATTGTCTGTAGTACAGTACCGTGCCACATGGTGACGCCTCTTTGTTTTGTTTTGCCGATGAGTCACACCTTCCTATCGATACCTTTCAGTATACCTTTTGCCATGGACATGAATGGTCATGTGTATAAGACTGCTATGCTTTTCCAGTAACCGTAGTAACACCACGTACTGTACTGTTTTGTTTTGCTGTACTCCCTTCGGCTATCCAACACCAGTTGAGTCCATGGCTGCCCTTGGCTCAAAACACCATGCGTTACACGCTTCCAGATATTTACTGTCTATTTTATATTGTTTTTGTCCCAAGGGTTGTTATAATTTCTCTTGAGCGTACTTTTTGGAAAGGAGGATGCGTCCTTTTCTGTTCCAGTGTAACTGCTCATCAGTGTACAAGGCTGGGATAAGTTTGGTGTGGAAGCACAACAGTTGTCTAAAAATGAATGCTTTTATTGACTACAGCTCAGCCTTTAATACAATAATACCAGACATTCTTATCCCCAAGTTGGCTAACCTGGGGCTCCCGTCTTCCACTTGCTCTTGGATTAAGGACTTTCTGGTCGACCGACCCCAGCACATCAAGCTGGGTCCCCATCTCTCATCCACCTGCACGCTGAGAACTGGTTCGCCTCAAGGCTGTGTGCTGAGCCCACTACTTTTTTCACCTTACACACATGACTGTAGACCCACCCACCCTGAGAACATCGTTGTGAATTTTGCGGATGACACAACAGTGGTGGGGATGATTACAGAGGGAAATGAGGCAGCCTATAGGGAAGAGGTCCTTAGGCTGAGTGAGTGGTGTGCCCTCAACAACTTAACAATGAACATTTCCAAAACAAAAGAACTCATTCTGGACTTCCGACGGGGCAAAACTGCCCCTGCCCCTCTGTACATCAACAGCGAAAGCGTGGAGCGTGTGGAGACCTTCAAATTCCTTGGGGTTCACATGTCTAAAGACCTCTCCTGGACAGCTAACACCACAGCACTAGTCAAAAGGGCACAGCAGAGACTGCACTTCCTGAGATTACTAAGGAAGGAGCAACTTAACACCAGACTGCTGGTGACCTTCTATAGATCAGCAATTGAGAGTCTGCTGACCTATGCTGTGTCAGTATGGCACTCAAGCTGCACAGAAGCGGACAGGAAGAGACTGCAGAGGGTCATCAACACAGCACAGAAGACCATCGGCTGCCCCCTACCTCCACTGTCTACCATTTACAACTCCCGGTGCCTCGGCAGGGCAAGGAAAATCATCAAGGACCCTACACACCCCGGTTTCCACTTCTTCAGCCTGCTGCCCTCTGGTAGGCGCTACAGAGCAATATCAGCAAAAACAAACAGACTCAGAGACAGTTTCTTTCCAAAACCTTTCATCATACTCAACTCCACTATGCACTGAGAACTGACCTGGACTCATTTAAGGACTAGCATTGAACTTTTGCACATTTGTACATTGCAATATGTACTGTGGTTTTATAAAGTATTGGTTTTATTTTATTTTTTTACCTATTTATTTTATTGTATATATTTTTATCTGTCTATTATGTGTACACTTATGGCAGAGCTTTCATTTCATTGTACTTGTATAACGACAATAAAGGCTAATCTAATCTAATCTAATCTAATCAAAAAGGGTCAAAAACTTTGCTTCTTCAAACTTGTTTGCGGTCAACTGAACAAAGATTGCCAGCTGTGACCTTTCTGAGGTGCAACATCTGTGACCTCTGACCTCACAAATGTTCTACTGACAAACAGTAATGGCTTGTCAAAAGAGGGGAATAGGCTGCCGCCGTCCCACCCAACTGAGTCACCTTGAAAGGGTCAAAAATTACATAATAAACATTAAAAGACAATATGATGATTAAAAATACTTTACATTTTGTATGTCTGTTTTAGATGAGCAGGATAAATAGTATACGTATAAAGATATGTATGGTGAGTTTGGGTGCAGAGAACAAGTTTGACGTGTGCAGTCTGTTGTCTCTCTCTCTCTCTCTCTCTCTCTCTCTCTCTCTCTCTCTCTCTCTCTCTCTCTCTCTCTCTCTCTCTCTCTCTCTATATATATATATATATATATATATATATATATATATATATATATATATATATATATAGGGGGAGGGGGGGGGGGGGGTCTGCAGACGTGCCTTAGCCAAAATCTACTTCCGGGTAGATAGTGCGCATTTGCCGGCTGGCGCTGGCATAAAGACTGAGCAGTGAGCACGTCGTTCGGCTTTAATGGGAGCCACCAAACGCCAAACCTTGATCCAGGATGACACAGTTGACATCATTGGGAATCCTGAGTCCACTGGTTACGTTTACAAGTGAGTGGCAAACTTTTATTTTAATTAGTCAAGCCACACAGCACGGATGAATTGTAGCAATACACAGTATGCGGTTAACAGACCCAAGCAGTCACACATACACAACAACAACTAAGGAGCATAAAATTATTTATCACTAAAGCAGTTGCAGTACAATGTGAGTTGAATTCTCTTTTTTTATTGCCAAGTTTGTTCATGTTGATTATGGAGGACCAAAAGTGCCAACATTAAATATATAAATACACCATTAAATAATTAAATAAAAGTGTCATTAATTAATTAAATGTGACATTAATTAATTAAATGTGTCATTAATTAATTAATTTCCCTGTGATTATTTATTTATTTATTTATTTATTTATTTATATATTTATTGATTTATTGATTTATTGATTTATGTATTTATTTATTTATTTATATATTTATTTATTTATATATTTATTTATTTATTCATTTATTTATTTCTCTATTTAATTATTTCATGGTCGCTGTTTTGCGGCGTTTCGTGAATTTATTTTATCTGTCAAGCTCGCCCGTCAAAGTTAGTGGGCGGGGCTGAGGCCTGATTCACTCAAATCTTGTTTAAGCGACTGCTTCGGCCTGAAGTGCTTGTCAACATGGCGGCTATGGTGATAGATTTTTTGTTCATATAGGTCGCTTGCACGTGTCGTCACTTCCGCCTCGGATTTCTCGTAGTCGCCATGCTGGGTGGCCTCCATTTACGTAGCGATTCGGTCTAACACGTATCTATCACGTTTGTTGTCTGCGTTTAAAATGGTACATTGTTGCTGCATCGTTGGCTGTTCGAACAAAGCCCAGGGGGAAAATGGTCGGCCTTTCTGCCGAATTCCGAAAATAATTAGGAACCAGGGCCTGGAGACAGAGGAGTGCGGACTCCGGAGGGAAGTCGTTACTTTGGGCTCGTGTGTGCAGCGATCACTTTGTGAGCGGTAAGATTATTTACCTTTATTTAATGTAATGCATGAGGATTAATAACGTTTCGACCGCGCATATATGGGCAAGTTGCTTATGTTTTGGATTCATGAGCAAGTAAGTTCGGTAATACAAGCTGGCTAGCGGACGTTAGCCGAAAGCTAACATCGAACATTTTCACCCAAGTAGTGCCAGTGCAAAGTGTTTACTGCTGAAATTGGATTGATTAGTCTTGGGCTCTTAATGCCGATAACATGTTTTTTGGTGGCAAAATGTAAACTTGGAAAAAAGAGACAGAAGGGGGTGATGCAAGTAAACAGACCCCCGGTAGCCTACACATCATGCTAAAGAACTTATTCGGTAGCCTACACATCATGCTAAAGAACTTATTCACGGCCACCCTACTGCGGCAAAATAACCAGTCTTTCCATATTTTATTTGTTTATATATTTGTTTATTTTAACAGGTCGCCCTGCGCCCGTTTTTCTGTCCAATCATCCCGACTGAGCTCCAACATTAAAGTTGGGTCCCAAGTTACATCTATGTCTCAGCCCAGTCGGTGCCAAGATATGAACGTGCACAGGAGAGACAAGCAAAGAAAAGGCGACTTGAAGTGGCAGAGATTGTTGCAGTTATGCAGCCAGATGGCTCCAGTAACCTGTACCCTCAAGTACTGCTGACATCATTGACTCTGGTATGCCACTCAGAATTCATTACATGATATATTGTATGCATGAGTGAATGTATGTGTTTGTTTGTGTGTGTACATGCACCTTATATTTTAGAGACATTTGGAAGTGTTTATAGAAATAAGTATTTGCCTGTAGCAATGTTCATACATTAAAAAATGCAACAAAATGTGTACATTTCTTTTACACTGACAAAAAAACTATACTACTGTACTATATTAAACCTATTACTGGTACCGTATTTTTTTGTGATCTTTTTTTATTATTATTTCTTTAGGGATCTCATGCCACACCGACTTGATTGCCAATGACATGATGGAAACGAAGGCGAGCATCAAAGCATTGGAGGAGGACAACATGCGACTGTTTGTTTGGAGCTAATAAAGGCAGCGTTTATACAAATTCTATTGTTGGGTTTGTTTACAAAGCTGTGCATAATACAAATGACAGGATTTGACTCAATGTGCAATATGGTCCCTCTTAAAGTAATGGCATAAATCTTTATTATTTCTAAAAGCACAAAAAATGAAGTGAATAATGATTAGATGTAGTAATTTCAGGGTTAAAAATTGAAATGTTAATTAATGTAGTTTATTTTAGCACAGGTGCCTACCATCCTGAGATGACGGTATGATGTAATGTTGATGGGGTACGCAATGACTTTCATTATGCTATGTGCAGAGGAAAAAGTTGCTCTCTTTTAAATTTGTTTAATGTAAGACAAGTACCAGTACTGTGTTACAGTTTTCCCAATAATCCTTGTTTCACACTTGTCACAAAACCACTGTCCTTTTGGCAGTCTAGATTGGCACACTTCAAGTGATATCATTTGATTTTACAATCTGCTGCAGCACAAAAAACTACTTTATTCCGCATCTTTGAAGTACATGAGCAAGTGGTAGGTGACAGCGGCTGAGCAGGAACACTGGAAGTCCACTGCTGATCTAGTAAATGCTCTCCCGAGCAGTTCAGGTAAGGAGGGGATTTTGGGGGAAAAAAACTCTGGCTTTTCCAACTGGCCAAAACGAGCGATCTGGGTGGACTCGCTCAATCACACTTTGTCCACACCACAAAGTCGCAGAAGTCCGTCCAGTTAAACTCATCTGTGCCTGAATCTGAAAATATTACAAACATTGTAATGAAAATATGAAACATAGAATTAAATAAGAAACTACAAAAAGTAAAGCCATACATACCTGGTAATAATATTGGTGTTGTCGTGACAAGTGATGGGAATTGTTGCCATCCGGCACCAGACAGAAATTGGGTGTTGTGACAGCCTCCTTAACCGTGAGATCATAAGAAAAGCTGTCAGTATGCTCAGTAGTTACCATGAACACGTTTTATTGTACTGGAAACTGAAACTAAAAATACGTCCTCTGAGAGTGGTTAACCTTAACCATTTAGAATAAGTTGATTAAGTAACATGTAACTAGTGAAAGGGTAGCATTAAATTTAATTTAGCCACGGGGAGGCTGTGCATAGTTACTTTTTATTCTTATACGCTCTGCCATATTTGCCTGTTATAAAATTATTAGAAAAACCACATCAGGTAAACCCAGCTGTGCATGTAAACACAATAACAGGAAGCCTGAGAACAAATCAACATTTTTGTGTGCAGAATTACCAACACCATGTGGTTTACTTACGTGCAACAGCAACCGTTTCTTCTGATGCGATGTTAAAGTTTACACTCTGTATCCACCCGCTTACAAAATAATTGTAAGCCTCCAGGGATTTGTTGGCGTGTTATGGAGCATGTTGTCAACACGAGGTAGTGAAAGATGTCCAGAGATGTCACATTTGGCCAGCAAGCTTTCTCCATCAAAAAAAAAATCACCCTTGGTCAGGACGTAATTCGGATCAATCCCGCCACACAGAGACACCTTCTGCCTGTATCGTTGTTTTTGATCTTCCGGTAAATCGTGAAAATACTGCGAAAATGACATCAGGTTGATAAGCTCTACCGTGTAACTCGCGAGTGTACCTTGTGAACCGGCGGACACCCAATATGGCGCCCGAAGAAAAAATTCCCATGATGCATTACGATGTGCAAGCGACCTATAGAGTGATCAAGGCTATTTGTTGTGCAAAACCAACATCAAAATAAAAGCGATATTTCTTTTATTTCGATAAAGTACAATTTTGCCTTGTAGGCGTTTCCATTGAAGAGTAATTTGCTTCTGAGGGGTACTTCTCGTAATGTCCCGCCTCAACTCTCGCGAGATCTCGCAGTTTTTTTTGTTTTGTTTTTTGCTTGCTTTATTAAACCAAAGACTAAGTACAGATCAGGATAATGAATTTAAAAAAATGGAACATATATCAATATACTTAAGTACAACACAAAACAAAGACAACACTACTAAACAAAAAAACAAAACAAAAATGCCAGGGGTTCATGTACATTCAAACAATCTATATTTTTTACAAATAGTGATAGTTTTCATAGCCTTCCTGTTATGAGAGCCATTTATAAGTCTAATATAGGTGAGCATGTCGAGATCTCGCAGTTCATGTCGGCGGTCGCATCATGCAACGTCACGAAAATAAATTGTTTGCGTGTTTCAGAATTTATACATTTAAGGGATTTTAAATATATCTCAAATTCTATTAGAAAAAATATTATAGGCTAGATAGATGCAGGGAGATTTAAGAAGTCTTGTTTATGATGCCTGGAAACAGCAGTGGCGCGGGCAGCAAGTCAAACAGCGACATCTGCTGGCTTTTAGGTCCACACGTTTGGAATGTGATAGTTTACTGTTTGTATGTTGTTAATTTTAATGTTTTAATTGTTTTCGTAAGTCTGATTTTTATTCCATGTTGGCTACAGCAGTGTTCATTGCAGCGATTTTTTTTAAAGTGCTCTCAAAATAAAGTTGAGCTGAATTTAAATTTGCTACTATTGTTAGAAACGTTTTGCATACATAAATGCAATTTTGTTTTGTGTGTTTTAATCACTTTGGTGATGTTTGTTGTTGGACTTGCAGCAGTTGTTCAATCGAGCATTTTGCACCGCTGTGGCTTCTCGCTGAGCCACTGATCCTGTACTTCCTTTTCCCCGTGACCGGGCGGAGTCACGTGACTAGTAGGAAATGCGGGGGGAAAAAAGTGTTTCTATTAAAATTTTGCGAAGAACTTCCATTTCAGCACGTCTCAAAAAGCACCTAATGAAAGCGTAAATCTAATGTCTAATGGAAACGCACCTATTTAGGTGAAAAGCGCCACCCAGCCTATCAATTGTGTTTACTGGCTACTCACTCCGCATCAATTGACTATTCTGAAATGGATTTGCCTTGACTTGGTGAGCAGGGTAACCAATCAGGTGTTTGGACCTGCCCACCAAACGTTGACGAGCGAGTTTGACAGATAATAATAATTTCACGAAACACCGCAACACAGCGACCATGAAATAATTAAAAAGCTAAATAAATAAATAATTAAATATATAAATAAATAAATATATAAATAAATCATAAAATAATCACAGGGAATTTAATTAATTAATGACACATTTAATTAATTAATGACACATTTAATTAATTAATGACACTTTTATTTAATTATTAAATGGTGTATTTATTTATTTAATGTTGGCACTTTTCGTCCTCCATAGTTGATGACTGTCACTAAGTTCTAATTTTAAAAAAACAGCACTTTACACATCCTTTTGGATTGATATTCTGCTTAGTTTTTTTTACTGAACCCATATGTTGCTTCTGTATATCATCGACATAACTCAACTTATTTCTAAATCACTTTAAAACATCAATTGCTGCATACAAAGTGCTGTGCATGGAATAGAAATTAGTCTTTTAGTAGACACAAGTGAAATAAAATAACACAAAATAAAATTAATTAGAGTAAATATAAGTAGATAAGTATACACGCAAATAAAATTAATACTAAAAAAGAAATCAGTATAAGTATAGAAATAAAATAACACAAAATACAGAAGGCACCATAAAAAAAGTAAAATGATGTGAAGTCTCATGCTGAGTCAAAGATCAAAGAATAGAGATGTCTGGCAAAAATGATATCCATATCGTACAGCCCTATTCCAACATGCAAATGAAGGCAACTGCTAGCCAATTCCAGATAGAAGGGGCTGGGTTGCAGTCATTCATTCGGACATAGTTGTTTATAGAAGTGAAGAGTGGATTTGTTTCAAATGAACTTTTGAGTTGAATAAATGCAAAATTAACTACACATTTTTTTCAGTTTGTCTTTTAGATGTCAAATTTCCGCTTTTAAGTGACAGAAAATATTTCTGAGCACTTTTGCAGTTGTCACAATGCCGCTGTTCAACCTGATGAACATTAGATTTAGGTTGATGAAGTGTGCCCCCCCCCAAAAAAGGTAATGCCCCCCCCACAATTTCTTTCTGGTGACGGGTCTGCCTCTACATATATATATATATATATATATATATATATATATATATATATATATATATATATATATATATATATATATATATATATATATATAAGAGTTAAGATGCAAATATTCTCTAGGAGATGGTCAATAAGCTTCTGTGTTATTTCCAGTGCTGAGTTTTACCCAGCTTTTTTTTTTACTCACAATTTATCCATCCGTATCATTAAAGTTGTTGATTGGTGCCTTTTATACCTTAATGTTTATGAATGACTTTGATGTCGATGAGCAGTTTGTGTGACGTTAAGTGGAAATGTACAGTAAGGTGGTTGTGAAGGTCAGAAAAGTTAATGATTAACAAATTAATAGTGCCTGGATTTTGATGTGCTGTTCTGATGTCTTCCAGAGTTTGTCACCACAATTGTTTCGATCTTGGACAGGAAGGCAGAAAAAAATACTTTGTGGTTTACATTTGCTTATTTGTCCTTAGCTCTCCAGATGTTAAAGTCGTACATCACAAAACGTATATACAGAAATACATTTCCAATAACAAGAGAATTTAGTGTGATTCTTTTTATGAAGCATTTCATCAAATATACAATACACTTGAGTTGTACAGTACATTCTTTTATACATCCAATTCAGTTGATTGTTGTAGCTGTACAGGTGAGCATTCGATTATTGTTTTGTTTCTGTAACTCCAGTATTAATTTTTCTTCCATGCACATGCCAATGAACCAATCCTTATAATTTCCTCTCTATTTAATCTTCATGTCCAGTATTCCAAATTGATGTTTGATTGAATTTAGCACTACTTGGAAAATTACAAGAAAAAGCTCTTATATTATACATAATATTACGACACATATTTCACTAATCTTGTCCATTTTAAAAACATATATCCATCTGTTGATATACTTAGATTTAATGTATAATTTGTGTAAGAAAATTGGAATTTGATTGCTTCTTACTTTTTGCACTTTATCTATTTTTCTTTTAAATCTTAATATTTATCTGTTTATATTTTAGTCTACTTCCTCGTGACCAAGGAATCAAACAGTATCTTGCCTTGTTGTCACAGCCCCATTTTTTCATCTGCACATAACAAGCACAGCCACTAGAGGGCAATAACAGTGTATTCAATCAGTTTGTTTCTGGAAGTACTGTACAAAACTCAAGCCCGAGGACAATCAGGTTGAGTAAGTGAATGGGGCAGATGTCATTATATAGGGTCATTGAAATTAAGTCTTTTAACAGGCTTTGGAGACTTTCAGACCTGTTCCAAGCTTCTCTCTGTTTGATCACAAGGAGCAATAGCTCCAGGCTCACTAGCCTTACCCCACCCATCAGCTATGACACAGACTTGTTATTGCTCATGTCATTTACGATTCTTGAAACTCAGAAACAACAAATAGCCAATACACAAGGTAGCTTAGAGAGTCTGTGCCTTGATGGGCTTGGGCCTTTATATGGTGCATGGGCAGTTTACCTTGAAACCTATTTGAAGTCATTGTAACCCATGGTGGTTCATTGTGTACTAGACCCTCATCTTAACAAGTAGCAGCAGTTCGCAACTACCTGAAATGGTGGATCCCACACACCACTCAAAAGACAAACATGAGACTCTGCCTCTGCGAATAACAATACAACCATTTCCCAGTTGCAGCCCCTGTGTTTGGTCCTTGTCATCCAACAGTGGTTTTTGTCGACACTGTGAATGGCCTTTACAGCCATTAATACACAAAACACCGCAATAGCAGGCTTACCAGGTGCTACCATAATGGCCAGACTGTGATTTAAACCAGGGTACATTTCGTATACCCACAAGTGAGTCAAGAAAAACAATACATTTTAAACTGAATATACTACTTAATATTAACTAGGAGTAGCTAAGTAAGTCTATAAAGACATATTAAAAATGGTAGAAAGTTAGCATGAACTTTGTCTCCACCACATTGGTTTGACAAAAACAAAGTGTGCGGATATTTTTAAAATAAACAGCTGAAAATTGTGGGTTGTATGATTCTGATAAATGTATTAACTATTAAGGTGTGTGCTTGTGAGTGTGGATGCGCGTTTGTCTCTGTGTGCCCTGCGATTGGCTGGCAACCAGTTCAGGGTGTACTCCTCCTACTGCCTGAAGCCGGATGGGATAGGCTCCAGCACCCCTGCGACCCTTGTGAGGAGTAAGTGGTCAAGAAAATGGATGGATGGATGGATGGTCAAGAGGATGGATGGATAGATGGATGGATGGTCAAGAAAATGGATGGATGGATGGATGTATGTATGGTCAGGAAAATGGATGTATGTATGGATGGATGTTCAAGAAAATGGATGGATGGATGGATGGATGGATGACTAATGTTTCTCATCAAGCTCAAAACCAAGTGTGCCTTCAATATCAGGCGTCCACTTCAGATTTACAAAAATCAAGGTATTCAGTATTTTTACTGAATGCTTGTAATTTATCCAGCGCCTTTAAGGTATTTATGGTATAGTTCTTGTCGTCACAGTACTAAATGTATCCACTTATGGAATACAGATAAATCACATGTATGGTAACTGCTCCGACCTGAAGATTCAGTCACTCAAAAACTGTAGTACAGGGTGTACCAGAAGTCTTGGGCACATTTGAAGTCCCCATATCTCCTTAACTATGAATGGTAGTAAGATAAAAGTTGTGCCATTTTAAAGGTAATTATATTAAGTTTTTTGTAAGGCTATTGATTTTTTTAAAAAATTTTCAGACCCATTAATGGCGTTCACTCAACCAGAAAAAGCGTTTTGTGTGCTTGAAATTGCAAAAACTGAATCATGGACTGTTGTTCAAAGTGCATTTTGCAGAAAATTCGGGAAGGAGCCACCAGAGAGGAAGTCCATAGTAAGATGGCATGGTAAATTCATAATGGATGGGTGCTTATGCCCAGCTAAAAGAACGGGACGCCCCTCAACTTCAGAAGATGTGATTGAATAAGTTCGAACTGCTTTCTAGTGGAATCGGCTTGATGTGTCGTGTGACCAATGGTGCTCACATTGAACATCTTTGAACATTCCATGTAAAAATTGAGATTACAAGCTTTCTGAATTTACCAGATGCGTTTTTATGTCCTTAATAGTTTCCGAGATATTCAATGTCAAAATGTGCCCAAGACTTTTGGAACACCCTGTATATTCAGGGGAGTTGCGGCTAATCGTTGTTGTGCTTTAAAACAAGAAATCAGTGAAGAAAATTTGGTTTTAAGCCATTTAGTTTGTAATAATAGTTAATATTTTCTGCCTTAAATTGTCACAGTCCACTGAAAGTCTTTCTTTGTTTTTTGTTTTAGCACCAATAAAGTCTTTTACAGCAACGCATTTGATAAAATGATCTTTATTGTTTTACTGAACACATATTCATGAACTACATCACAAATGAATGTTTTTAGTCACCACCCCACCACCACCCCCCCGCGCGCCACAGACGTTGTGACGTTGAAGCTGTCATGCTCATTCCATTAAGCAAGGATGCTTCAATGCTTTGTTGCTTAACCCATGAAGGTCGAAAGCTGCTGCCAAAACATGCCTTCTAAAAACCTATGGGTGACTTTTGGCTCACCCTCAAAAACCTGAAGTTTGTCTGGAAATTCAACAATATTGTCAATGCCTACTAAATATAATTGATGTCATCTCCTGAAGCAAATAGAAGCATATTTCCAAAAACATTTCAGAGCTTACACCTGTGGTGTTCACATAAACTTAAGTTGACCCGATTAAGACCATATTCTGGTTATTGCGCGTTTTTACTCAGCACAAAAAAAGTATCATATACGCTGCATTATTTGTTTTATTTTTTTAGTTAATTAATATATATATATATATATATATGAATTTGTATTTTATTGATATATTTTTTTGTAACTTGAAAGTTTACGTTTTGACGCACATGTGGAAATTCATTCTATCCTGCGTGTGGTACAAATAGGCTTTACCTCTCTAGACTGTACCATATGTCGCTGCAGTTGATGTTGGGGTCTGGGGCTTGAGAAGGAGGATGCTGTTTAATTTTTTGACTCTTTGACTAACACTGGGTTGTTTGTTAGGATATAGCGATTATTAGGTGAGAGTATCATCTGACTGGTGGGGGGCAGCAATGTACAGCCATGCCTAGTTTGCGAAAATAATAATAATAATAATAATAATAATAATAATAATAATAATAATAATAATAATAATTAGAAGAAGAAGAAGACAAAGACTCGCATATGTACATTCAGGAAATGGTGCTATTGGTCTGTTCAAGGTAAGTTGCATTAAGCTGCCCCTTTTATTTTCTTATAGCCACATTTATACTTTTCATTTCAATGCTGTATTGTGATATGATTTATCACTACATTAGCAATGATAGGAGGAGCAGCTGAGCTCCGTTTTTTTTTGTTTTTTTTTTAGCCATGTGGCTAAAAAAATGGTACACATGTCAGCTAGGTGCTATGCTAGGTGCGAGGAGCTAAAGCTTGCCACCCACTGACACCACGTCCGTTCCCACTGTTTACATGTTTCTAGATACTTTGGTCAAGTAATTATTACCCTATTCATACGTTCTCCTTTTCAGATGTATGCTTAAGCAGTGTGGGAGGCAGCAAAGAAGTGGAGGGCATGGTGCCATTCATCTGTACCGGACCATCCGATGACCATGTAGCAAAGCACACATATGGCTTTAAAACAATAAACCTATTTTAACAAACTGGATTAGTACGTTATATTTTTATTTTTTCATTGAGCATTTCACGCATGATTTTACACCATTATTTTAGTCATTTTAAATGATGAATATAGGCCTACATTTAATTTTGGACAGTATAAAGTGTCAAAAGGACGTCCACATGACCTATTTTGAACCCAGTTTCAACTTTGAATAAACAAATCTACGTTGAAATGACGTTGACGAAATGACCTAATCTGACATTGCAATCTGCACCCAAATGTGACATCTTTTCTACGTATGCCCATTACGTAGAAACGACGTAGTTTCTACGTGGACTTGCTCAGTGGGATTGTAACCAGTGGCGGAGCCAGACTTTTATAAATAGGGGGGCCAGGGGGGGGCCAAGGATACTTCATCCAAAGATGATGCCAAATTTGTTTTCATGAAAATTTATTTCAATCGGAGTCTCTATCGAAGTTCAAATATATTTAAGTACATATTAAGCACAGGGGAGATTTTTGCACATAATGTGCCGTTTATTAAGAATGTATAAAATGTACAAAAATAATAATTCAGCACTGTTTAACTTGAATGAACTTGCATGCACACGCAGATACTGTATTCATGCAATTACAGTACTTTTATCAACATAACATTATAATATGAACATAATGCAAATTTGTATTACAGTATGACTAAAGATCCTGTCGAAGTGCCAAACTCTCCTTGTCGTTTCATTTTCCACACACCCTATGAAAAATACATTTATTACTCCAACTACTACTTCATTTACAACCACATAATTTATTAATGTGATTAATTAATAATAATGTTAATAAATCCTCCACTTCTACCTGTAAATGCAAACGTCAGTTAGTGTCTGTTTGAACTTTCAACCATTGGAGGGTGCTATTGTATTGCATAACAACAACAACATACTTATTTTTAGCTTGCACAAAACTACGTTGCTTATTGATGTCCGTCCAAAACAATCTATCTGAACTAGAGGTGTCAGTGGATTAAAATTTGTAATCATAATTAATCACATTACTTCAATAATTAACTGACTATTAATCACACATTAATTGCACATTTTATATCTCAATTTATACCTACATTTACAATAAAATGTACAATTTCAATATGTTTTTTTTTTTTTTTAGTCATTGATAGAGTAATTTCATCACAATTCAATTAAAAGAATTAAAAAAATTCATTGATAGAGTAATTTCATAACAATTCAAGAAAAAAAAGTTAAAAAAAAAAATAATAATAAAATATGTGCTGTACTGTAAAACCAAACCAAAGCGTGACTGATTTGTTTTGGTCATTTTTCTATCACTACAACATGGTATAAATGCATTTGTAAGACAATAGTGAAAGCTCAATGCATTTCTCTTTTCATATTAGGAGCTGCCTAATTTTTAACATGAAGTAACTTGTGAAATTATGCACATTTTTAAAACTGTAAAATACAACACAATCCCCACAAATATATGCATTCGCGCTAGGCTTTTATTTTGTGAAGTGAAATAGGATGTGCATTGTAAAATGATGAATTTTTACTGCATAGGAACCAGAAACGACCGATGTGTTCTTTTCATATTAATAGCTTTGTAATTTTAAACAATAAGTAACTTGCGAGTTTCTGCACATTTTAAAATTGTAAAATACAACTTGACGCCAATCCCCACATATTAGGCAGTATCATTTAATTTATTACTGCTAAATTGTGTTATAGTGACTCCTTTTAATGACGTCGGACGCTTTTATTTTGTTAAGTTCTCGGATGCGAGACGCAGCTGAGGCCGCTCTACTGTTACAGCGAACACATCGGTAGTTTCACTTTCACCTTGATGAGATATTTTGCGGAGATGCTGAATAAAATATGCCTCACATTTAAAGATAAATAGGATTGGGCTCACTCCAACTGTCAAGGCGGCGTCCATTCGGCTCTTTACTCTCACAGGGGTTTCAGAGTGCCCATGGACGCCTCTTGGTGCTCGGTGCGAACACAACGGCTAACCGAGTGCGTTCTTTCAAAGCAAGGCACGGGTGGTAGTGGTGAGACACAGTCCAAATGGCTCCTCCACCTATATTCTGCCCCTTAAACACTGTATTTTAGCTCCAGTGCTTTTCTATTGGGTAGTTTTGACATGGACGTTTCTACTGCGTGGTGACTAGAATTCCCTGAGTAGAGGCTTTCCAAATAAGGAGCGGTCGTTAATCGAGCGTTAAAAAAAAAATAGTGCCGTTAAAGGCACTTTAAGTTAACGAGATAATAACGTGACAATTTTGACACCCATAATCTGAACATAAAAGTTATTTTAAACAGTCCCTCACGTCTCACAGGCAAACAAACATGATATAGCCAAACGCCAACATGCATTCTCGGTACTCAGGAGACTGCTCCTTAAAACAGATGATTCTCCTTCTCCAGACTCCTAGTCAGGTGGATTATAATGCTTTGTCATAAGTAGCGCCAGCCACTGTTCAGGAGGGGCATAACAATTAGTAGGCCTCTGCTTGAAAAAAATGTTGGCAGGCTGCATCGCAAGGCGTGCGACGTCACTGCGCCGGTGCCGTGATATGTCAATCATTTGGCGTCTGCTGGGTCCAATCACATTTCAGCAGGGGCACGTGCCACCCCGGCCCCCCCTCTGGCTCCGCCATTGATTGTAACACCACCACACTGGATTTCAAACAGAAAGAACAAGATGGGCTTTAATTGCAGATTTCCACCTTTATTTTGAGGGTATTTACGTTACGGTCAATATTTGCCTCCCAGGGTTTGAGACATCAATCCGACGTCGCAAGTCGGAAAGTGTCCGGGCGTATGAATGCCTACGAGCGTCGGCAAGCTGTGTGCTATGCTATCATTGATTATCCTCTCGTTAGAAACAAAACACCTAAGTCATGAACGTAGCGATTTACGGCAAGTTGTCCGTTTCATACACCACAAATCTTGTGTTGGATTAATACAGACTTGGCAGCGATGAGCGATGGCTCAGGGCACTAAACCCTGGTAGCATCGTAGCCTACTAGCGGCATGAAATCCGAGAACTCAAGATGCCTCCCAGGCTCTACCCGCTCCGCTGCAATATGATTGGCTGCAGCATCGCTGAAAGGATATGACGCACATGCAATGAGGCGTCGCCGTAACCATGGACGACGCTCATAATGGATTAACACTCATAAGGGGAATACAAATATAAACATTTACTGAATGCTTTACTTTAATGCCTGCAATTGGCTGGCAAAATAGTTTTGGGTGTACCCCGCCTACTGCCCGAAGTCAGCTGGGATAGGCTCCTGCACCTCCGCAATCCTTGTGAGGAATAAGCGGTTAAGAAAATGGTTGGATGGATTTACTTTAATGCATGTAGTTATGTTTATTGCTCAAACACAACTTGTACTAGCTTTAACGTAACCATCCTCTGTCAGGAAAAGGATCATCTGCTGTCAAAATTAATAGTCTAATTAATATGCATTAATATATGATTAATGAGATAATTTTTTTGTGATTAATCAGTGAGTTAACATTAACAGCACTAATATATATATATATATATATATATATATATATATATATATATATATATATATATATATATATATATATATATATATATATACATGTTTTGTTTAAAAAAACAAAATAAGTGCGTGTGTGTGTTGTGTGAGCGAGAGCGTCAGATAGAGCAGTGACATTAGCAATAGATGGATTGCTCTTCTGTGAGTCTCATCCTATAGGTGATTGATTAGTTAACAACTATTTCCTTTACAGGCCCTTGATTGAGTGCTGCTTGTCTTTATCCAGAAAGAGCCAGTGTGTGTGCGTGTGCGTGTACTTTTGTGACTGCCTGTGTGCATGTGTGAGAACCTGACTGAGATTGTGGCAGGAGGCAAATCAAAAGCTGCCTCAGCTTGGAGTGTTTTCGCACTCTTTATGAAATGAAATGTTCCTTACATATTCATTCTGCCACTTCTCAACAAAGGCAATGCATTTCTCCCTCTATGGTACTGATGTGCTGGGGGTTGGATACATGTGTCATGTACAGTAACTTAGACATAATTATAGGCATGATGATGGAAAGCAAATCCCATAATTTAAAAAAATAGTTTTATTTTTATTTATTTGAGTCGAGGCACTCATCTGCGGAAATTTTATTGCCAATGCGTTTTGACTCACAGTCCTCACCAGGGCTGAAAATTGCCCTGTGTAGCTCCATATATTACATATATACACCATATATGTGTATGTATATATATATATATATTTTAGGGGTGGGACAAAAAAACGATTCGACCGAACCATCGTTCGTCAAGGGGAGCTAAACGACCGTATCGGTAGCAGACTTGTCAACCGATACAAAATCCGCCGGGAATCCTTAGATACATTGCTTGTAAAGCTGTGGACCGGATATCGCGTGGCCGTGAATCGGTTGCGAGTGAGACTTTATGGTTTTCATAACAATAGCAAGAGTTCTGCACCGTGCTCGACTTGTTTTGTTTACGTTTCAGTAGCAGCACTATTCAAGCTACTTCCGTGTTTACAGAGAGCTAGCAAAGTAGCGCTCAGAGACGCTTCATTCCCCGGATGTTGTAAATATAATGCAAAGACGTTACGCACCTTTTTTTTTTTTTGGCACACCGTCAACGCCGGGCTCACGACACGGCACGCGCGCGCAGTCGCGCACAACGAGTGACAACATCAACTGAAGACAGTAGCAGAAGCCAGTGCCATACATCTCGTTATTTCCCATGGCTATCGAGTCCTCTCGGTGCACTTGTATGTCCCGGCATTGGTACTGTGCGCGAGCCAAAAGAACTGGTACTACGCGCGACCCAAAAGAATAACTCCCGTGACGGTCCAATGCATGGATTCAAACTACACAGGTATGTCCCACAGCCAACACACCAGCTCAGCTAAAAGCACACTGCAAGTATCTCATTTCTCAGTTTGTGGCTCCCTGTCAATGTACACAACTAGCATGAGCAGCAGATAGGAGAACTGAGACGTGCCCGCAATTACGTCATCAAACTCAAAATGAACGACAGCCCAAAAAAAACAAAAAAAAACATGAATAGTTGTGATTCTGTGGTCATCATCGTGTCTCAGATAAAAAAAAAAAAAAAAAAAAAAAAAAAAAAAAAATAGTTGTGATTCCGTGGTCATCATCGTGTCTCAGATTTAAAAAAAAAAAAAAAAAAGTCATACATTAACCAAAAATGAATGTGATAGCAAAAGAAAAACAAAATTTGTGAAAAACAAAAATTGTTGATAAAAAGGGAAGGGCACTTTTGGAAATATTTTTTGATATATTACGTGGTTAAAATGTGTTTGATAGATGTATTGTTTCATAAGGTGGCTTCATATTTCTTTTGGCTGGACGGTAGATTTATTTCATGTCTTAAATTTACATTTCTGAAATACTTCACACTGTGCACATATCATGTTTAATTGTGTTGGTGTCTTTTTAAAGGTGAAATATTTATATTTCAAATTGAATTATCAGCCTTTTGTTTTCCTGATCCTTATTTTGAATAAAAAAAAGAAAAACAAACAATTATAACTGTCAATAGACTAATACATATTTAAACTGATACATTTTTCAATCATATTGCCCAGCCCTTTGTTGCGGTCTATTTAAATAATTGATTCAATATATAAAAATATAGAAGACATTTTTGTTGTTGTTTTTTTAACACATTTGTAGATACTGTAAAAATTTGTGGTGTTTTAAGATTAATGTATACAAGCAACAAATGTCACCAAGTTTTGAATATTGAAATGAATCGTATCGAATCGAAAATCGTATCGTTCCCAAACTTAATCGAACCGTATCGAACCGTTCTGTTCTGAAAGATAATCGTTTTTCAATCGAATCGCAACCTGTGTATCGAGATACATATCGATATATATATATATACCAATACCACAACCAAGTTTGAAGTGTGCTTTGACTAATCAACCTAATACATTTGGTTGACTCATATTTAAATATAAATTTTTCCCCTGCTGTGTTTACATATTGTTGGCGGTGTGCGAATTCTTCATACCTCCAAAATCATCATTTTTTCAGGAGATCCCAACAACAGATCACAATAATTTGTATTTTGAAAACACGCACACATACATAGGGACTGACCAATTTTGTGACATTCATCAAATTGTGACTTATGTTTATGCTCAACAGCCTTACACAACCCCCGTTGTTGGCAAAGGGGGAATAGGGATATGTGCCCGGTCTCATACTGCAGCAAAAATCTGTAACTAATTGGGAGCCACTCAAAAAGGTTTATAATTGCCCATAAATGCCATATAATGGCAGGCTTAAAACTTTTTTTTTTCCCAAAAGAAACTGGTTTTAGGGTTTATATTTATTCAGGTTACGGCCTGAATAAATGAAGCTCCTCACTGCCGTTCAACATAGTTGCTTGCCACCAAGATGTCACTAAATGGCACCAAAGCAATATTTTTCTATTAGACGTGGCCTTGGCCTGAGCACAAAACAGAAAATAACTGAGTTTTCAGCGAATAACGAATGATTAAATAGAGAAATATACAAATTTGTGGAACCACAAATATGTGTGGGTTCATCGTCCTTTTATTACAGTCTTTTGGGGAGGTCATAAAATCAAAGGAGTTGGCCTTGGCCATCATCAGACCTCTGCATGCTATGCAGTAGGTATTGCTTTATTACTTACCTTTTATATATTTATTTTATATTTGTATTACCAAATCCACACTTAGTTAGTGTGTAACAATAGTTACACACAAAAATCTACTATTTACTACCGTATTTATTACTTTTTTATTTTTACTATACTGCATAAAATATCAATCAATGTGGAGGAATATCTGTATGCGTAATAATATGAGGTGATTATAAATTTATATTATTTCCACAATCATCATGGCCCTCTGAGAGAAACTATAACTATTATGTGTCCCACAACAAAAATTAATTTGGAAGTTTTTTGTTTTTTTTTTACGAGATTTTGGAGTGTCTGTGGGAACTTAAGACATTAGACTTGTGTCTCCTTCAATCTCGGTCCTAGTTTACAAATATGTTTTTATTAATTTTATGTCAGTGCTCTGTGTAGACTGGCTAAGTCGGGGATGTGCAACATGTTTGAAAAAAATGTTGTTTTTTATATGGACAAAATATGTGTATATAATATGCAAAGTATCTGGTCTGAACTCATTTACTCCCAAAAACATATAAATATGTTCTATTTTAAATATTACCATGCTCCCAAAGATGTATTTATACGTTTTGGCTTTGATGCAGCCTCTGAACTGAAGAGAATGCTTGAAGCAATGGTAGTTATTACAAAAACGGCCAGCAGATGGCAGCAGAGTATAAGAGATCAAAAAGCTCTTTTTCCCCACTATTATAAACAGATTTGTGAATAATGATGAATCTTAGCCATATTCTAATGCTAATTGATGCAAAATGGAAACCGATAGAAATATACTCCCCCCCCCCCCTGATTAAAGAAGCGTATCTAATCTTTCTTTTGGTAGATTACATGTTTTTATAGCAATTGACCTTTCGCATAAGCTCCGCCCCCCTTAGTTACTGTTGCTAGTCCGTCAAGCTTGGTGACTCCGACAGCACAAGCCGTGACGGGAAGACTTACACCGGCGTGTATTAATGATTTCTTTTGGAGCAATACCAGTGCAATATCCTCCAGATCGAGGCAAAAAGGTTTACAATATGCAGTGGAGGGTTATAGTCATAATATTAAATTAGCCAGCGAAGGGGAAACATACAGGAAGCACGCTAAATCTGAGAAAACCCCATGACCTATACTTCAGATGCAACCAGCACAGCATTATGGACCAGTCGTGCTCTTGTACTGCCGGATGATTAAACCTCGGTGTTTATAGCTAGCTAAACATTAGTGTTTTTTTGTTTTTTTTGTCTTTGAAAGCATCAGATCAGTTATTGTTATTCTTTGTCCATCATAAAAAAAAATATTTATGTCACCCTAGCCATGGATTTAGTTAAGGTTAACAGCCTTCGAGCTGCTCCCTTGTCTGGTTCAACACTTGTACAACAAAGCACAAGGTTGGGATACTCCGGAGACGGGTGTCCGTTCACAAAATGCTGCATGAAAAATGAAAATAAGATAAGCTCGGGGCACTTATTAGGACGCTAAGTTTTCCAAAATTGACGAAGCTTTGTGTTAACGTTAGCTCGCAACATTTAGACAAATGCAAAAGCTAACAGAAGTCATTAAACTAACATTAACCACTGACTGAACAAGCTTAACTTAGATGGCAATGACATTCTAGTAATATATATTATTCATTAATAGTAACTACAATAACTTTGATATCGTTTTGTTATTGCCCCGAAAGCAAACTACACTACAGCTGGCTAGTTAGCCCGATAGAGTTAGCATAGTCTTACCTTAGCACAGTCCGATTTACATACTCCGTAGGCACACCGCTTCATCATTCTGGAGCCCGGAGCTTGTTAATGATTGTCACTCTTCTTCCGTAAAGTTTTATGGTGGTTAGCAGTCTCGTAAGGCATCAAATAAAATCAATCAGGCTATGGACGTCATCGAGAGCTGAGTAAAGTGTGACGGACTATGCTTACATAGCAATGGTTGCTAAATGTGGTGATTGGTCAATGCTCGTTTGGGGAGAGGAGTTTGCGAAAGGTCAATTGGACACAATATTCTATGGACCTTGCAAAATCAGTCAAAATCCAGAAAAACAGCGAAAATGTCCTGGGAGTGAATGAGTTAATACATTTCATTTTTGATAACTTTTTCAATACATGTATAAAAGATGAACTACCCAACTTCAAAGGGTTTGAAGCGAACAACAAAATAATTACATACAGTTTGATTTTATTTATATCTCTAGTGCAAAGGGCTCTTGCATAAAAAAAACATTCACGACGACACAAAACTTCTGAACAAATAACCAACGTTAAGTGCAAGAACTCATTTTTTTCACAATAATCAGCTTACTCAAACTGTTAAGATTAATGAGTTACTATGATTATCCATTCTCTCTTCCTAACCGACCGGACAACACTACACATTATTATTATTACTATTATTTTCTAGCCACTTGTGCAGTATAAGCCGCTACAACAAATGTACGTGACGATGCCTGATGCCTGTGGTTGGCTGACAGATACCGTGCTTCGTGACATTGCCGTTTTAGCTGATCTGACCTGTAGAGTGCGGTTTTCTGTGTTCATAAATAGTACGAGAATACATCTTGTATTGCTCCCGCTGATACGTTCGCAGCCGACGTATTAAGATCGGCATTTAGAATATAGGCGACATGAAGCTGTGACGAAACCAGGAAGTGCCTCTCTCTCTCTCTCTCTAGTTGTCTATCTTACCATGCAAGATCTCCACATAATGTCACACCCAGCGACTGTGTGTATTTGTGTCTGTGAGACCAGGGGGAAAAAAACAACAACAAAAACTGTTCGCTAAGCACGGGGCTGTTGTGTTTTGGCGAGTTACGGCCAACAGTAATCGTTGCAAAATGGCATTAAATATTGCCATGGTAATGAGCCAACTCTGCTCACGGGTTTGTTCCGGCCATAAAATGGAGAGGAATCTCCACTCTATGGCGTCCTGGCCAATAGCAGCCGCAGCGACTCCCCGACTTGACGTGAAACTGCAGCACATTATCAAAACAACCTGATGTGTATTGCACACAAGCATGAAGGCAAATGCACGAGCGGCCCTCCGCCGTATGGAAGTATAACAAGGCCTTTAGACATGTCTACCATCTAGTGCTGATTGATGATATTGCAAGTTAAAATTAGTCGAGCCCTGCATATTCACAGTTCAGTAACAGAGTTGCATACTCGCCAATTTTTATTTCAATATTTTGTCTTGTTTTCAGTGATTTCACCCCTAATTTACCCCCATTTTTCATAGAAAATGTGTCATAAATGTGGGTTAAAAACAAAAAACATTTTTTTCCTTCCATACCAAGATCCTCCAACCATAAGATTCTTACCCATAATATGAAACTTGTTTAATGTATTGGGCTCAGTCATACTAGATCAGAATACTGTAGAGGCTTCTTTAATAGTTTTGACAAAGTTGTAAGAATATAGCAAAGACGATAATGTTAAATAGCCTTGCTTGTTTGTTGTTTGTTTTGCTTTTATTTTTACAGTGTACTGCAGTGGTGTCCAAACTACGGCCCGGGGGCCATTTGCGGCCCTCCGTCAATTTTTTTAGTGGCCCGCGACATATGCTAAAAATGGCATTTGAATCAGTTCAAATAAAATAAAAACAAAAATGTTTGGAGATGGTCAAAGTAAGAAGGGAGGGTGTCAAAAAAACACAGGTGCTATTAAAGGTTATTTTAGTTAACTAAAACTAATGAAAAAACTAAAACTAAAATTCAAAAAATTTCGTTAACGAAATAAAATAAAAACAAAGATGCTTTTAAAAAAAGGAAAATTAAATGAAACTACATTTTATGTTTACAAAACTAACTAAAATAAAACAAACTATAATTACAGCAAAAATGTCCTTCATTTTAGTCTTTGGTAATTAATCTAATGCATGAGCCTTTGGGGATGATTTTAAATGTGACTTTTAGTAAATTTATTTTGATATAAACCGGAATAATGACGTCGCGCACATGGTGTTTTTTTAATATTTCACACAAAGTAATAAACATTAAAAACAAAGAAAAATACAAAATAAAACTAATACTGAAACTAACTAAACTAAAACTAAGCATTTATTAAAGAACTAAAACTAATAAAAACTAACAGAACCGCCCTGAAAACTAATTAAAGCTAACTAAATAAAAAATAAAAAAAAACTCAAAACGAAATAAAAACTAAAATGAAAAACTCCAAAACTATAATAACCATACTGCCATATTACAAATAAATTGGTTTTAGTACTGTAGCATTTTTCTAAATATGCAAAAGCACAAATAAATTATTTGTACAATTTTAGGACTAAACACAATTTCTCTTCATAACGTTATGTGGCCCTTGCGTCCTTCTGATTTTCTGTATGTGGCCCTCAAATGAAAAAATTTGGGCACCTCTGGTGTACTGGTATTGAAAGTAAATGGAAGATAATGTTCGGGTTTCAAGGAATGTTCCATTCTGTTGAAATGACTTGTTATTCTGCTGGTGAGAAAGTGCAATTAGCTTGTCATTTTGGTTGCAAACCCGGATTCGGTGAAAGAGCGAGCTGACAGCTGTGCAGATTACTAGTTAGGGGATTTGATTGGCGGTCGGGGGGTGGTTGATTGATAAGGACCCCCCTGCTATTTCAGTGACAGCTCCTGTCAGAGAGCCACCTCGTCACATCAGATGAATCAACTGGTACAGCCTGCTCCCACCCCCATTGTAGACACACACACAGACACACAGTGAGAAAAGTCACTTTTGATTCAGGAACAGGGAAATAAATACAGTAAACTGCTGAAGAGGTAAATCAACAATCAACCGAAAAGTAGAAGTGTCAGTAGCATAGTACAGTATAGTATTTGTATATTGTACATATGCCACTTTGTAAAGAAACTACGTCAATTGTTTTTGGCCCATTGTGTTGTTACACATGTATATGCCAAGTTGGAAGTTGGACTATCCACATCCCCTTAGTACTCTGGATATAATGATTCTACATCAGGTCCACATTGCCTACCTGGGTATTGAATCAGGAATCGAATTGTCACAAAGAATACATTTTTAACCATAACAGAGCCAATGATGGGATGATAGGCTTCAGTATGTGCAGGTTTGGTGTTGCTAACATTTTTTTAAGAGTTCATTTTTCATAGAAATGTTATAGAACAGAAGAGTCGAAGTATTATCATAAATGATGTGACTTTTACCCTTGTTATTGCTTTCTTTTTATTATCTTTTTTTTCTCAGAATATTTTCAAACTCATTTGAGCCTGACAGTTAAAATTTATAGAACGGTTCTTATACTGATGTGCAATTTGCCAAGTATTCTACTGTGACTGGAAGTTGAGGACCCAAAAGTTCAGGTACTCATTAAAAAAAAAATTCCATAGCACATCCAGCTCCGCAAAGAAACATCTGCGTGGTCAGATGGTAAAGTTGACCAATCTCCCTGTGAACCCTTCTCTCTATTTCCGTCTGCTGATAAGCTAATGTAATAGGTCCCACCAGAGAAAAGACACGTTCTGAGAAGGTCAAGTGAGTTCACTCTCCAAACTAGGACTGATAAGTTCGGCTGTGTGAAAACAGATACTTTCACTCTTCCAAATCAAGTTATCTGGAAGACAGGTGAGCCGCTCAGATGCATAATCACAAACATTCGCACCCATGAACAATTTAGAGTATTCAATACAGGTAAATCTGGCATTCATGTTTTTGGACTGTTAATGACGATATTCCCATTTTAGGCCTTGTCCACAAATAGTCGGGTATTTTAAAAACGATTATTTCTCCCCTCCCTGTGTAGAAAAAATAATCCATCCATATAAAAATGCTGCTTGTTTCTTGAAGTCACTTCCACAATACGTCCCGTAAGCACAGACTCTCAGCACACACAAGACTCGATAGGGTTGCCAACTTTCTCATCCCGAAATAACCGACCGGACAACACTACACATTATTATTATTATTATTATTTTGGATCCCTCCACTACTACAATGCCTTCTGGTATAGAAACAAACAAGATGTGATTTTTGTGTCTGACACCGAGCCAACTGAGCCGTACACCCCCTGTAAAAAAATGGCGAGAGTTGTTTGAGGTGAGTGATGTGTGTAGAGTAGGGTGGCCAGATGTCCGGATTTAGGCCGGACAATCCGACTTTTCAGTGATGTGTCCGAGGTTCTGCGCAACCCTAAGCCGTATGCTGGTTTGTCTGCCTTCTAAAGAAAATGAGCCGCGATTGATTTTATGTAACCCAACATCAGCCCCACCCCCGTTTGTCACAACTGGTCGGTATTGGCCAAAAGTGGCTTCAGTTAAAAATCTTGTATATCATTGGTTCAATAAATGTAAACAAATCATAACTGTTTTAAGGCTCTAAAACGGTGGCCAGATGGCAGGCTGTCCTCACCATGTGACGTAACTCTGTCAAGCCAAGCCAATTTAGTATTTTATTTTTATTTTTTACACGGCAATTAATTAGGCTTTATATTCACAGCAGCTGCAGTGTAGGTTGAGATTTTTGAGCAAATTATTTCATTTCAGTCTTTCAATAAATAGTGAATGTGCAGATTTATGCTGAGCGCCCATATAAGGTATAATGAAACCTTAAGATGTCGTTCTCGGAGGCTCGCTCATCCCTCTCTCTCTTTTCTCTCGGATCATGACATGCGGCGCACACAAAATGTTCGTGTTGCTGGATTATTGCTCTCTGTTCCTGTGTACAGCTCGCTTAGTTTCTGCCTCTGAGTGTGAATAAATAATAAAAAAAAAATCTTATTTGTGTCTGTGCTTTGTGATCTAAACCTCTCAGCACACAACAGTTAGTGGTCCACTTGTTTTATTGGTTATTGGTGGTGATTTTTAATTTGTTGCTACGTGGTGATTTAATTTTGTCGTGACACCGTGATTGTGCTTGACATCGGGAAGAATGACCTGCCTGCCATTCTGTCAGTTGAATGTGGTGAAGATGGGTGTTATTCCATCAGTCCGTCAATGTTGGTGGGCGAAGTTCCACCAGTCCGTCAATATTGATGGAAGGTCCGTCAATGATGGACCCATTTTTCACTGAGGGATTGGTGAATGACGGATTGATGATTACAATGCCGTTCAAGATTGACAATGATGGAAGGGTGTCATGGCTGTTGATGATTTCCAAATGATGGATGCTCAAAATTCATTGATGCGCCCACCTCTGGTCCTGCCTGATGTTCAGAGGGAAACACTGAAAAGGCCACTGAAAAGGCCAGATCGCCTCTCAAATTACTTTTTAAATTAACAAAGTCAATTCTCAAGCTGGGTTAAATGCCAACGAGAATAAATTAGTTTTTAACAATGACTTAAAAACAGGAAGCCCGACATTCATGTGGAGACTGATAGCTCCATAGTCTCGGAGCGGCCACTGAAAAGGCCCTATCCCCTCTCAAATTATTCTTTGTTTAGGAACATCCAGAAGAGCCTAATCCGCCAAACTCAGAAACCATCCATCCATCCATTCATCCATTTTCTGAACCGTTTGCTTCTCACAAGGGTCGCGGGGGTGGTGGAGCCTATCCCAGCTGGAGCCTGGACTCAAACCTGAGTCCTCAGTACCGGGAGGCGGATGTGCTAACCACTCAAGTTGTCGGTGATGGAGCTGCCAGACCGCAGTTGTGCGCAGACAGTGAGCTTTGTCCATAGTATTGACGTGTCCTGAGCACGCAGTCAAGACACACATGCATACAGTGTAATTTAGGTGTCACGCATTGAAAGGCCATCTACTGCATCCACTGCACCCACTAGTTTGTTTTGCCTTGACCTGGAAGACATTCTCAGCCATGGCTACTGTAGCAGTGTAGAAGAAGTAAAAGAAGAAGACGAACAACAGCAACAATTCTAATGCCATCTTCATGCAGAGGGGCAGCTGTGGTGGTTGGTTGATATTGGCGTACATGCGCCTGGCAACCCTCTTGTTTTGGCTGTGTTTTTTTATGGTGCTGTGAGTTGCCAGCCATCTTGGTTTTGTCCTTCACGTGGACCCGTTGTGGAGTGTTCGCGACTTTTGGCCATGACATTCCTCGAGGGACCGTGTCAGTGCTTGCGCTCCTCGGTTGCGCTCCTTCTGCGGCATGGTTGCACCAATTATGATGAGTGGGATTGTCAGTGCTATCTGACTGACGCAGTGGGCACCTGCGGTTCGCTTGTGTTTTTTGTGCCAGTAAACCGGCAGCATTTTTCAGTCCCTTTTTGCTCGGCGGAGAAGTCGGCGCTGCTGAACAGTCAATTGGTGCGCTGGATGGATGGTGGTGGATCTGAGGATGAGAATGTTGGCGCGAAGCGCGTAGGTGTGCGCGGGATGTGGAGATGGAGGTTCGGCGCTTGGAAGTGAAGCCGATTAGATGGGACTGGAAAATTGGACCATTCTTTTTTGTGTGTATGTTGCTCATCACCAACGATGCAGCTGCTTGTTTACAACTTAGCTTGAAGCAGACGTGTGTGACACCATGCATGTTGCGATCACGTCTCTGATCAATTGCTGAAAACAGACTGATTCTCTCTGCTTTCAACTATAACTGCTTCAAACAAAGTGTATGTTGGAATGGAGAAATGTTGGTTTGTTGTGATTGTATTGCTGTTATCTTATTGTATGATTGTTTTATGTTGTGTTTCTGTAAAGAGCTTTGTGACAGCTAAAGCTGTTTGAAAGCACTTTTTCAATAAAGATGACTTGACTTGAATTATCATATTCACAATGCATCAACTACATCACAGTTTTGCTAGAAAAATGGGAAAGTGTGGAGTGAATGTGCTGTCATTCCATCAAGCTGGACAGTGATGGTCTCCGTGAGTTCTCAGGGTTATCAGCCCTTCTCAGATATATGTAACCTTCTCTGTCGACACCCACGGTGATAGGCCCACGTCAGGGTGGAGCAGAGATAACAACTACGATTGACGGCCTTGTCTTACCCAACCTGCTAACCTCCCAAATGCACTTGCTGCAGACTAGAGCGTTCCTATGGCTGGCTGTGTGCTTTCTGGACATGAGAGCTTCCTTAAAAATAACTGAAATGTGACTTTAAGCTTTAATTCAAGAGGTTGAACAGAAATATATGATTATGTAGGAATTGTAGCTATTGTTATGCAAATGCTCCTTATTCCAGGGGATAGTAAAGTAATTGCAAACATAAACATATTGTAAAGTAAAATGGTACTTTTCAATATTTTGTTGAGAATCCTTTGCAGGTAATGACTACTTGAAGTCTGGAACCCATGGGCATCACCAAACGCTGGGTTTCCTACTTTGTGATGCTTTGCTCGGCCTTTACTGCAGCTGTCTTCAGTTGTTGTATCTTTGAATGTCTTTCTGCCTTAAGTTTTGCCATGAAAAAGTGAAATGCATGATCGATTGGTCAGAGATCGAGTGATGAACTCGACCATTGAATAATATCCCACTTCTTTGCTTAAAAAAAAACTCCTGGGTTGCTTTTGCAGTATGTTTTGGATCATTGTCCATCTCTACTATGAGGCACCATCCAATCAACTTTGCTGCATTTGGCTGAATCCAAGCAGAAATTATATCCCTATACACTTCAGAATTCATCGTGACCAAGTGCCATTGAAAGCCATGCATGCCCATGCCATCACACTAACACCACCATGTTTACAGAAGATGTGGTGTGCCTTGGATCATGAGTTGTTCCAATTCTCCAAACTTTCCTCTTCTCATCATTCTAGTACAGGTTGATCTTAGTCTCATTTGTCCAAGAAGGCTTTTCCAGACTTGGACTGACTTCGTCAGGTGTTTTTTGGCAGTCAATTCTGGCCTTTCTATTTTTGAGGCTTATTAATGGTTTGCACCTTGAGGTGAATCCTTTATATTTACTCTTCTCTTTATGTTAGACTTACATACTGATACTTACATACTTATGAGTGTTCTTCACTTGAGTGGATGCTGTGAAGGGGTTTTTCTTCACCATGGAAAGGATTCTGTGATCATCTACCACTGTTGTCTTCCATGGATGTCCAGGCCTTTTTGAGTTCACAAGCTCACCAGTGCACTTTGTTATTCTGACAATGTATCAAACTGTTGATTAGGCCACTCTTAACATTTCTGCTCTCTCTTTGATGGTTTTGTTCTTTTTTTGTCAGCCTCAGGATGGGCTGTTTCACCCTTATTGAGAGCTCCTTTGACAGTATGTTGTGTGTTCACAGCAACAGCTTCCAAACGTAAACGCCACACCTAGAATCAACTTCAGACCTTTTAACTGTGTATTTGATGACAGGTTAATGAGGGAAGGACCCATGTTTTTATGTTTTATTTTTTGTAGCCCTTTGAGTCAATTTTCCAATTACTTTTGGTCCCCTGAAAAAGAGACAGCTACATTCTAAAGAGCTGTAATTTGTAAACCCCTGCTCCAATTTGAATGTCAATACTCTTAATTTTGTACTCACTGTAGTGGGCTGGTTTACCCCAGAAACGTGCATAAAATGTACGTTGAAGCGCTGCTGCATTAAAATCAATTGTCCTCCCCAGAAATTAAATTAGTTACCTCACGTTGATATTTCATGATTACAATCATTTTCTGTTGTTCTATTCCTCATCACTTAAAGATCTTTTTTTCAGATTTGGTTTTGCACGGAAACTACCTTCATGTTTGTTTGTTTTTTGCCTCCATTTTTTGAGTGCTAAGTGCTCCTATAACGGGCCACCCACCGGTCGATTCACAGCTCCCAACAAACCCCCCACCATCCTATGACCCCAACCCCCACATACCCACTGCCCCCCAGTCTTGGTAGCTCCCATAGACCTCTCTATAGCACACCTAAACCTCTAGTCCTAGAATCACGCCTGCACATCACCTTTATATCAGTTTTTCTCAGTTACATTGGTACATTTCTCAGCTCAGAATTTAATTCATGTACACATCAAAAAATAATTTCTCATTGATTTGAGAAGTCAAAATTGCTTTTGTACATGCATGCAAATACAATTCTCTGCTGTTTTTGACATTATCAGCTGCTCATTTCATGTTGATTAAAATGTATTACAATGTCTGTTTTTGAATTGTCTCACAACTACTTTGGCAGTACATCGTATAAGTTGTCACATGCAAAATGGTTGAACAAGTTGTCATAATATGTCAAGCATATTTGTATACTGCATTTCTATTCGACTTTTTACCAGGTGAATCTTGACCTGAAGGGAAATGTGTGAAGCGTTGGATCAACCTATGGTCAACCAGGTTTATAAAATAGCAACAACTGTACCCGTAGTCTGCTCCCAGTTACCCACCTATTCACTAAGGATATTGCTCTAATCATATACCGGCGCAAACATGCCCATTTCTGACAACTGGGAGCAAATTTGCCCCTGTTTTACCACACGTGGCAATGGATTTGCGCCAAGGACATGGTAGTACAGTAACAGTTGCGAGAAAGATGACATTATCAGAAAGCGAGGATGGACCGAGAGGTGCAGAAGTGTTTTCCTCATTTAGCGCCATTAATCTGTACAGAGCAAAGGACGACAATGTCGTCATTCATTCAGAAAGTATGAATTATTGGTGCAATCATTCTTAAAAAATATATTTTCAGAGGTTGACATAGATGTACAGTATGCATCTGGCACTTAAAAATGATCGTAAAATGCCTCCCCACCATTGCTGATCAGCCCGGATTACATCATGTGTTGTAAACCAACATATAGAAAAA
The DNA here is from genome assembly GCF_051991245.1 of Festucalex cinctus. Classification (NCBI taxonomy): domain Eukaryota; kingdom Metazoa; phylum Chordata; class Actinopteri; order Syngnathiformes; family Syngnathidae; genus Festucalex; species Festucalex cinctus. Next base: position 23,697,837 of record NC_135424.1, read on the forward strand.
TGTCCCCCCTCCCTCTCTCTCTTTCCTCTCTGCGTGATCAGCCTGAGGGGGACGTGCGCTATCTCCATGCCACCATGCACTGCTGTCATGATCCCAGGATCAAGAAAGCGACAAGTTTACACCAGCCTTCCATAAACGTTGTTTGCGACACTCAAACTCTGTGTGACTATTAGCGCTAGCATTAGAGAATTAGTCGCTGTATAGTTTGCGCCAAATGTATGCCAATTACCTAATTTACATATGCGCAAATAACACCAGCGCACGATGACGCAGTCTGGTTGGCCGCGTACTTAGTGACAGATTTCCCCATCTGCGCGTGTTTAGTGAATTAGGCGCTCCTGGATTGCTCCATTTTTACCGGTTAGCGCCGCGCAAAAGGGTACGCAAACCTTTAGTGAATCTACCACTGAATTTGTCATCAAAACATAAGTGGCAGAACAGAGTACTGTTAATTTAAATTGACAACATGACTAACAGCAATTTGACTGTTATCCGTACACAATGACATGTCATTCTGATGGCACTGACATTTTCAATAACACAATTATTTACTTTTGAAAATGTGATGTTTTGCTATTTGTATGAATTGTTTTGAGAAATGCACATACTGTTTTGCAAATTTTAGTTCTGACCTGAGAAATGTACCAAAATGACCTCTTCATTGAGGAACTAATCACTTGGGAGTTGGGCCTCCTCCACACTACCTCAAACGAACCCCTCTGTGATTAGAACATTTTGGATAGTGTCTTCTTTTAGGTATGTTTCAGGTTTCTTTTTTCCAGAAAAAAAAATACTTTTTTCTGAGTAAAGAGAAAATTGGCTTACATTGCTGCCATTTTTCAGCTGCCATTTCAGCTTTTGTCAGCGCTGTCACCTTTCCTGTCTTAAAACAGCTGATTGGGTGGGGTAAACCTTCAAAATAAGGCTCTCTGACCCAATCAGAACTGCACGTTCGGTTGCAAAAACATGATTGGTGCAAATTCTCAATCAACTCTTGAGTTATTTTGGTTTGGCTGTGCTCTTGTAGCTGTTGAGTGCTGTCGCCTCTGGCCAAGAAGGGAACTTGGACTGCAGCTACTGAGGTCATCTCCAAGTAACAACTCAAGTAGTCAAACACATGTGAGGCTCTCTATAGATTCTTTGCTGACCTTTGTATCAACATGACCCTGTGACATCAGTTTGGACTCCATGAATGTGTCAAAGGACAGCTTCCATTTGAGACCAGTGTGGTGCAGGTCTGGGTGTGTAATTAGATGAGTGTGTGTGAAACAGAGAGTCACTGTGGTGGTCTTCAACCTCACCCCTACCAGGAATTTGATGATACCCACAGACTGGAAAATCATCACATGCAATTAATCCTTTAACAAATATGTTACTTCCACATCATCAACACTTTAACAAATTAGTCATCATAATGATTCAATGTAATCCCAATAGTTCACAATTTCCTGGCTGTTAATGTTGTACATGTCATTAACTGTAACAAATGGTTTTTCCCTTTCATCCCCTGGCCTTGTGGAAGCATGCATGCAAATTAGTAATTTTGGTAGAGTGAATCTGACTCGGGGAAAAAAACAAACAAACAAAAAAAACCCACTATATTTGGTCCCACTCTACACAGAGTAAACTTTACACGTGGAAGAGAGTTACAAAAACAAAACAACAACAACATAAAACGATCCCAATCTTAAGCATGGAAGACAGCAACTCTACCATTTGACATATAGACTTATTGTTAGTTAACATATTGCTGGTGTGTCCAAAAGGAGAACAAAAATGGCCGTACGAGGATTCCACATGACACCTGCGATATGTTGACACAGAGGTTAGATCGGCTGTCTCCCAACCTGAAGGTTTTGTGAGTGTTGCTCAACTGTTTTTGTTTGTTTGTTTGATTTTTTTAGTGTGTGTGCGTGTTGTTTGGGATGGGCATATTTTACTCTCTTCCGATCATAAAGTTTACTCTATTTAGACTGGGACCGAATATAGTCTTTTTCAGAGTAAAATATAGTCCACAAAATTTCTATTACAACGGAAATTATGTCAAGGAACTTTATGAAACATAATATACAGAGAAAGCAAATTAAATCTGGAAAATGTTAACTTAGATCTGCAATAAATGATGCATCTTACCCATCAATCTAAATTGTGTTATTATTTGTGTTTTTATTTATATTTACTGTATTTAAGAAGATGGGTCATACCTTAATAAAATAATAGAGACGGCTTTATTAAATAAATAAATAAATCTTGTCACATTTATAATAGTACAGAAAAATACTTCACACCAACAATAATTTCTTCTCCACACTTACAAAAGGATTGAAGCGGATATAAATTTGTTTTATGGCAATCCTGCAAAGTATTTTTTAAATTTAAATGTAACTTTTGAGTAGGCCTGTTAATTTTGACCTTTCAAATGGAAATTCAAGTCGCCATTATTTGAACTACTAAATTATTTGAATGTGAATGTTGAGATGGTTGAAAGCTGAAATGTCAAAGGAAGAAATGACCTGGATAAAACCTCACAGCCTGCCTTTAGGCACTACTAACTATACTAATAGATTATGCCGACAGCAGAATAGAGATGATATTCGAGGCAGAGCGATCTGATTGCATAATTGCTTCTTTGTCTATGATCTCACTTTCAAGCCATTTTACTATAGAGAAAAGTCCAATAACAAAATATATCAAAATATCTCACCTGGTCCAAATGACTAACCGATTTTTCTTCTTCTTTTTCTTCAAACTACACTTGCGTTGGTTCTCTCACTCACTTTATGATTTCCTCATGTAGTCCAAGAAAAAAATACTATATGTTTGGTGGATTGTGAATTCAAAATGTGCATGTTAACGCCACTCATCAGTATACGGTATTTACATCCACAAATCATATTCTTTCTTTGTCAAAATTTATAGGGGCCATTTGATATGTTGGCCTGGCTATAACTGCAGCATTGCGCCTGTGTTTGGCTTCTGTAAAACTCCTCACAAAGTATTTATTTTTTTTTATCAGCGTTCCTGGAGGACAATCATTGAAAAGTTTAATTTTGGAGAGAAAGGGCCAAATCACTGATTTTTGTTTTTTTTTATCCAATGTTTCTGCCTTTCTGGCGTTTTGACTTTTTATGTGCCTGTTTGTATATTGTTCATATGCTGCCATTTAAATGTATTAAAAAACATGAAAATATTTCTATGAGTCATTATTCTTGCATCCCTGACTGCTGTCGGATTTACATAGCAAAAACATTTCAGTAAGGCATTAACCCCGGGTTTTCACTGGATGCGGTTGCGGTGCGGTTGCAGTGCGGTCCGGCGACGCAAGCAATTAGATTCCATTCATTCGAATGGTGCAGTTTACACCGCTTGCGGGTGCGTTGCGTGTCGACTGCGGAAGGCCTGCGGCGTGCCGCAAGCCTTCCGCAAGGATAGACCTATTTTCTATTTTTGCCGGACGCCGCAGCGGTAGGCCTCCGGCAAATGGCAAGCTAGCACAAAACACATCGAGCGGGACAGGAAGACCGAGGCAGTTTCAAAATAAATTTCCGGTTACCTTTCAGAATAAAACACTCGCCAGCTCCTATTTCGCAAGTTTTTCAGCAAAACGTGACGTGGGCGTCGCCGCCGGGCCATGTGCTCATTCACGGTTTAGACACCAGCGAACATGGACGAGGAGAGGTTTATATTGGAGGTGGAAAACCACAAAATAATATATGACACGGCACATCCTTTTTATAAGGACTGTAATGTATTGTGAGTTTGATGTTCGCGATTGCTTGTTGTGCCCGTCTCGCTTGCCGTACTGAGCGGCAGCCGGACCCGGAAGACAGAAATAAAGAGTGGACCCGCACTGACCCGACTCTCGTTATTAATATACTTTACAAGGACAACCAAAAAAAGGATGCTGCATGGAATCTCATATCTTTCTGCTTCTCTGTTGAGCAGACTTTCTGTATGTTTGTCGTTGTGAAATGCCACATGATCGCGCGCGCGCGGTCCCGCGAGACACGTTGGGAAGTGGGCGGCGACGGAGCTGCCGGACCGCAGCTGTGCGGAGCCGGTGTGGATTGACAAAAAAATTGACCCGTCCGGAGCACGCAGTCAAGACGCACCGCACCGCAACCGCACCGCAACCGCATCCAGTGAAAACCCGGGGTCAGAGAAATATCACCATGGGCTGACAAAAACAAAACAAAACAGTAGAGGCTTTACATCTGCTTCAAAATAGTGACGAGGCAAAGCTCGTCGGATCCCATCAGCGAAGAGAAGACTTGGCCGAAGAGGAGGCTACAGACCAGAGAGGAGTTGTTGGTTGGTTGGTTGGTTGGTTGGTTGGTTTATTGAACATATTAGCACACTAGATAATACAAGTTGAAATTAAAATAAAAGTTTGAAGAAAGAAAATAATTCATCAATGTCATAATTTACATGTCCAAAAGGAGTAAGAAGAAGGGGAAAAAAATCTACTTGTAGTACTACTCCCTATTCTATCATGTTAATATACTAATAAACTATACTTATCTAATAACCAGCCATCCATCCATTTTCTTGACCGCTCATTGCTCACAAGGGGTGCTGGAGCCTATCTCAGCTGGGTTTAGGCAGTACGCAGGTTACACCCTGGACTGGTTGCCAGCCAATAGCACGGTACACAGACGAACAACCATCCACATTCACAAGCACACCTAGGGACAATGCGGAGCGCCTAATTAATCTGCCATGCATGTCTTTGGAATGTGGGAGGAGAGCGGAGTGCCCGGAGAAGACCCACGCGGGCACGGGGAGAACATGCAAACTTCACCCAGGAAGGCCGGAGCCTGGACTCGAACCCGAGTCCTCAGAACTGGGAGGCGGACGTGCTAACCAGTCACCCACCATGCCGCCCTTATTTAATTACATATCATTAAAATTAAAAATTAAAAACAAACAAACAAAATAAATAGAAATGGAATAATGAAGGTTGTAGGTTCTGAACAGTTAGCTTGTAGGTTCCATCTGAAGATTCAACACCTCACCTACATCAGAGTTGGGAGTAAGTCATTGTTTTGTAAGTCACAGGTAAGTCTCATGTCTTTGCCCTCAAGTCCCAAGTCAAGTCCCGAGTCAAGACTCACAAGTCACATGTCCTACACGTTGAGTTTCAAGTCCCTTCGAGTCATTTTAACAACATCGTAGATTATATTATTTCAGGAGACCACAAAGTAGGAGTCAGGGATCAGGGAGTGAACCCAGAGTGGAGCATCAGATTGCTGTGTTTACAATGTATTACCAGTGAGTTTACAGTCTCATTAACTATGCAGCTAGCAACGGTAATTAGCCGATAAACTTACATTAGCTTACTTACCCTTCTTTGTGCAACTTCAGATGTTGAACGAAGTTTGAAGTTGTTGCCTCACCGTCAGTGATCTAATCTTGGACATAGTGCAATTCATTTTTTTGTTGACCACCACATAGTTTTTGTACCCAAACAACTAGTGGTGCAACTGATCACAAAAGTCACAGATCAGATTGTTGTAATCAGATAAATAGAACTTTCTCTTAATTTATTTTTATAAGATACTTTGCCCATTAAATTTAAAATATATATGTATAAACTCCATCCATCCATTTTCTTAATCGCTTACTCCTCACAAGGGTCACAGGGGTGCTCAAGCCTATCCCAGCCGGCTTCAGGCAGTAGGCGGTGTACACCCTGAACTGGTTGCCAGCCAATTGCAGATATATAAACTCAAACTGTCTAATGTGGCTGTTAGGATTTAGGAACACAACTTTAAGTGCAATATAAGGCAAAATACATAGTTATTTTATAAATGGCCCATGATGTGGGAAGTCGGACGTCCATGGCATCTACCCAATAGGCCGCCCTATTACTGTTATTATTATTAGTGTATATATAAATAATCCCAATGTGTTGCTTATTGATCTTCATCCAGCATCACGGCTGTGTGGATTGCATTGTGAACTTTTATGACAGACTTTATTGACGAGCGTGTTTCTTTCTTTTATTTATTTATTTGAATGATAAAAGCCAATCAAGCTCCATAGCAAAGATGCTTGTACCAGACTGTATTTTTCTAGCTCATTTTTATCCTTATTATCTTGTGTCAATATAGTTGTAATTAGATTTTGTGGCATTTGTGGCGGCGGGCGGATGAAATTACTATAGACCCTTCTAGTGTGACTTGGGCGTGAGGGTCAGGGTGGAACGGTCCTTGATGGACCACACACAGCAACTTGGTATAACCATTTGGTTACCACTCCCAAGAGCACCATGTTGCTAGAAAACATATTGTCCGTACGCAGCATAGCTGTACTCTCCATTATCATCGCCTGGCTCCCTATCGCCTAATGAATTCGCAAGTTGCCTTCATCAAGGCAATAGGCTACAGGGAGAAGTGTGGTAGCCGAGAAATACAATGAGCAGGATCCTGGCCACAGCATAGCTTCTCCCTATCTGTGGGCATGTCCCGGCAGTTGTTGCAGGTGCACCACTGAACTCCAGGGGTGTATTTCACAAAGCATGTTTAGTGAGAAACCTGGATAAAGAAACACTGCAAAGTGGGAAACTCGTTTCAGGAAGGGAGGTAACTGAAACCAGAGGAAACTCTGTTTCATAAAAAGAGGCCATTTAAGCTCTCGGTCAGTTACCATAGTAACATGGTCCATCAACCTAACCTGGTCAGTAGTATGTCTTTACAATTTTCCCTGTACCCGGCTCCTTCCAGCCACACACGACATTGCATTTCCTCATTCATTCAGTCCGCTGCGGCGACTTTTTGCGTAAATATGCCTGTAGTCTATAGCGTAAAGTCCACTTTTGTCACGAACATGGCATGTCATTTTGACGATGAACCTCTTGATGAAGGTGCCGCAATATTGCGCAGGGAATTAAATATTCGTTGCAAGAATGTTATCAGACCGTATATATCTGGCATTTCCGCACAGTTACCTTTTTGAGCGGTACCGCGTTTCACATCACAGTCCATCATCTACATGCACAACTTAATCCGTCCTTACATTTGCAATTGCCAGACGTAGTCATATGCGCTCACATCGCAGCAGTACTGCGCTCCGTTTTTTTCTTTTACCTGTTTGAATAATGTATTTATATTTCATCTTAAATCAAGTGCGCTCCTTCCTCGCAGGATTGCACCTAAATGAAATGAATTTATGAGCTATCATTCAACAGGTTTCCCCTGTAATATTCTGATTGCAAAGGACTGTGCATTTAAATTTACGCATTGACCGGAGCAGAAATGTTCTTCCTCGCCGCCTTCCTCTATGGGGAGCCGCTGCGTTGTTGTACTTTTTTTTTTTTTTTTAAATAAAGACATGTTCAAATTCGACATATGAGACACATGATCGCATTAAGATTTTCTTTTGAAAGGGGCAAAAAATAAATAAAAAAGCAACACGGAAGCAGAGAGCGATGCCGGGCTTGGCTTCCCCGTTGCCATGGTGACTCAACGAATTGGGGCTCCATTGGGGCGGTTTATTAACTCTGGGATTGAGTCCCGGTGAGACTGCTCAACGTTGATATAACTCACTGGAATCAGAAAACTGGAACCAAAAACGCAGAGTTTCCAGTTGGACTGGAACCGAAAACGCAGTTTCCTATCAGAGGGTATGTCAACACATTGTTCAGGGTTAATCTCAGTTTGTTGAACCTCCTTTGTGAAATACACGCCATGTAAGGTAAGCCAGCTGATGGAGAGGGTCCTCTGCGTTGAACACGGAGCATATGTAAGCCTACAACCCTTTAGACCTGCCTCCATAGCCAAGCACTTACTCCACTGCAGAAAAAAAAAAAAAAAAAAAAGACAACGTAAATAAATACTGTAGTGTAGGCTAAATAGGTTAAGGGTTAGTACGCCTCCTGGCGCGGAGTCGCTTATCACCATTGACTGTACTATTATGATGATGATGATGATTATTATTATTATCATTATCCATCCATCCATTTTCTTAACCGCTTACAATTTACAAGGGTCGTAGGGGTGCTGGAGCCTATCCCAGCCAGCTTCGGGCAGTAGGCAGGGTACACACTGAACTGGTTGTTGAGGACCCAAATGCAGTAAACATGGAGGTGAGGAAGGCTTACGGATGTTGGGAACAAAAAGGGGTTTTTATTTACAAAGACAAACTAAAAGGCAAGCAAGGCACAAGGAGTAAATTGTAAGTAACAAAAGACCAAAACTCAAATGCAAAGTAACAAACAAAACATACTAGAAGATTAACACGAGACGAATGACAAAGACTCAGTGACACAAACCAATAACCCAACGAAGAGTGCAGGGAAAGAGGGAACTAAATAGGAGCAGACTAATTAGACAATGACAAACACCTGGACATGACACAAGGGGCAGAAGGTGCTGATTGGAAGACAAGGAGACTGGGATGATGCGTTCAATGACAAGGAGACTAAACTAAGACCAAACCAAACACAGATGACAAAAAAACAAAAAAAAACAGGTGCCAAAAAAACCTCAGTCAATTTTCTCTGCTTTTGCAAGGCTGCGACTTTTGTGGTGATCAGTCCCAACTCATCTCGCTCTTCCACGACCTCGTCCCCTCACTCCGACTGGACTGAGGTTTGCACGTCCTCTCCTGTGGGGCTGCGATGGTCCATAAGCGGACATCTGAGTCTGTGTAAGACACTCTGGGTCAATCTGTCAATCTGGTCATATTACGGTCCTATGATAATTAGATATTTTTCTTGGTGGCTGAATGAAAATCGGTAAACTATGAATCATAATTAGCTCGTTAATTCAGAACACAAGCTGTCTCTTGCAGTAGCTTTACAGTGTTCGATTTTAGGCGGCTAAAATTAGCTCCACCATTAGCATTATTGTTAGCCTAGTTTATTCAAATGTACAATGTGAACAATAAAATGTTTGGCCATTTGCAAGATACCTCGTCACTCATTCTCGCAGGTAACACAGTTATAGGCTACCCTCTGCTGCTGTAGAGCATCTACCGGTGCTTGGCTGAGTGCGGTCAGAGGCCGGGGGCGTGAACGTTGAGCTCGTATGGGTTGAGCCTGTCATGACTCGTGTCATGCAGGAGTAATGTTTGGGTCTTGTCTCATGTCTGGGGTTACGCCTGGGTTAAGTTTGAGTAGAGTTCCATTTGTCAAGAAGTCTGATATGCAACTCCCATCTGACTGAGCCGCTTTGGATATTTAGAAACATAATTTTATTCTTTGCTGTGATGGCGGTGGGGTCGTTGCTACTACTTTGATTTGAGATGCCTATTGTTTTCTGTATTGTATATTTTGACTTAACTGATCTGCCTGTTGGTGTTAATGTTTGTAGTTTTTTGTTTTGTTTTACCATTTGTGGTTCTTTCTAGTTTTATTGATCTGTTATATTACTGTGATGACTACTTTATAGTTTTGTTTTTTTCCTTTCTGTCTTAAGAAAATGTGAACCTTGTACACCTTTAAAATGTTTCCGTTATTATTGTATTCACTTAAAATTTAATAAACACAGTTATAAAAAAAAAAAAAAAAAAGTTTGAGTAGAGTTCATGACCGTGCACCAGAGTTCACGACCCGTTACGTGTCTGTTTTGGTATTGATGTAACAGCATCCAGTTTCAACTAGTTTTAGGCTCTATGATGTCTGGACTATGTGATGTCAGGAATCTTTTATGCTATATGATTTTTGTTGATGTCAGGAACTATCTATAAATACTGGGTTAACAGCCAATCAGAAAATTCCATGTCAGTACTAGTACTCACATCTCTAGCCACAACCAATGAGATTGATTGACTGTCTATATAAGGATCTTAGAATTGTGTGTGTCTGCCGGATTATTGCTCCCTGTTTCGCTGTGCTTCTCCTCTGCCCAAGGGGGGCTTGGCGTGTCGTGATTCTCGATGCATTCTCGTTTTTAGTTTAGTCAAGTTACGTGAATAAATAGTTAAAACCTTATTTGTGTCTGTGTTTTGGGATCCAACCCTTCAGCACACAACAGAGCCATGGGAGGGATCTGTTTTGAATTGTTTGTTTACAAACAGAAATGGTCAAAATTCGGGACTTCATCTTTAACCCCTTATCATACGAGCAATTTTGCCGAAAATGCTTTAAAAAAAAAAAAGTTGCATTCAAAGTAAGTTTGAAGCTGTTCCTGAACCATTTAGAGTATCACCATAGTTTATACATTTTTTTTAAGAATGTTTTCCCGCCAGAGACCATCCGAATTTTAAGGGGTTAATGTGAATGTGTATGTTCTCCAAGAATGGGTTTGAATGAAGGTTTTGGAGATACCCAAAATGGCATGGTAAAACATTCAAATCGATTGTGCAACAAATCCAAACAGTTTTAGAAGCTCATGAAGTAGAACGTTGACAATCTTATTAGCCGAAAGGATTTCATTATAAAGCATTTTTTTTAAATTGATTTTAATGGATGATGTGATATTTGATCGATCATTAAAAAAATGATAAATACTTGAAAGTACGGCTGCTCAAGTTCTAGAGAACTATGTCAGACCAGTATATGAAAAATGTACATGTGAGTATGTGTAAATGATCTAGATAGGTATTATGGTATATGTTTAGTAAATTTATGTATATATGTTTTTGGTAAATGTGAATATGTTAAGTGCACTTATATATATATATATATATATATATATATATATATATATATATATATATATATATATATATATATATATATATATATATATATATATATATATATATATATATATATATATATATATATAACTTGGGTTATATATATCATTTATTATTGTATTATTATTTTTTAATAATTAGAAAATTAAAATTGTATTAATAATGAATTAAGTTTAAATATATTTAGTAAAAGGGGTAGGACTAGATAAGTTTTTAACTTCTTCCTACTCCCTTTTGAACATGTAAGTTATGATTAATTGAATGATTATGTTATTGGGATTTTCTTCTCTTTTGATTGTTGTTGTTTTTCGTTTTATCTCTGCTGTTCATCTGTTTATATGTTCAAAATAATAATAAAAGGAAAGGAAAGGAAAGAGAAGAGCATGGCAAAATAATGGTGGCTACAGCTGAATTGGTGGTGCTGTACAATCTTTGCATATGTAGCAAAGAGCAGGCTTGTATGAGAGGTCGAAAGAACAGAGGGAGGTGGCAGATGGCTGCATCTTGGTATGAGAGAGCAAATCAAAAAGATGGCAGCAAAGCCCATTTCAAATTGTACTGCTCCATTTAAACGCTCTCTGTGTTTCCTTTATGTATTACATTGTTTTGCTGTCATCAAAGGTTGAGTCAAAAGGGAAGGCCCCTTACAAAAAACAAACAAACAAACAAAAAACAGGGTTTTACAAAGATAATCAAAACTATTGTACAGTATACATTAGTTTACATGTAGGTCCAAATGAAACTAAAAGTGTCTGAAAATGCCATCAATAAATACTTCTTGTATAGGAATATTGGTGGAGTAATAAGCTGTAAATCAGTAAGATGTAAGAGATATTTAAAATGCTATTCTTGTCATTAGGGATATTCAATACCCTTCTTTTTTCAGACCGAGACCATTACAAGCACTCAACTCTTGAGTTTAGTCACCAATACCCAGTACTTTTGATACATAAAACATGCAAATTAGGCAAGACCAGTGGTCCTCGGAAACATTTCACTTAAAAAAAGAAAAAAAAAGTAGTCCAGAAAACCGTTCTGTTTTAGAAACAATGACATATAAAAAAAAATATATATATATCATTTTTACTTGTTCACAATAATAAATTGATCATGACTTGATTGACTTGAGCAGTTTGTAGTTGTTACTGGCAACACAAGTAGCCTGAATTGATATAAAATAAATTTGTCATGAGACAAATACACAGTATAAATGTTTAAAACAATATGTAGCAGTGGTGTAGTGGTGCCTGAAGAAGTGGGTATACTTTATAACTTTCACTTTTTTAAGTAATCCAGAAAAATGTCCTCTTTTAGAAACGGTGACACTTAAGAATTAAAAATCAGTCATTTGTATTTGCTCACAAGAATAAAATTATCATGACTTGTTATGAACAGTTTGGTAACACAAGCAGCCTTAAATAATGTAAAATGTATTCATCATGAGGCAAACATAAAATATATGTTCCAAAACAGATTATAGTATTCCGTGAACAATGAACAAAATGTGTTAAATATGTACCACAAAAATGTTCAATAAAAAGGTGATATTTTTTTATTTTTTTTATTTTTTTATTTTTTATTTTTTATCACCGTGGTATCAAAATCTGTATAAGTATTGAGTAATTTTTGCTAGTATTGAACTGAGGTTAAACTTTTGACATCATGACAACAACACTATTATATAGCCAACTATAGCATATAGCATGGTCACTTTTTTATTTATTTATTTTTTATTTATTTATTTTTATTTTTTTATTTTTTATTTTTTAACCCACGACTGACTCATCTCTGGCTTAAAGTGTTAACTGCAATCTGTACATGCGAGTACATACACTCGAATAAAGTCTTATTTTATCATTATTATTATTGTTATTATTTTCAGTTTTCTTGCCGTCTGAGATGGTGCTTGGGCTGTGCTCAAAGCCTTTTGTATTTTTTTAGTTTCCCATTCCAAATGTGTCATATGCTCAGCAACACAACAGTACCATGTCCACGAGGATGAGAATGACGTTACCCTGTACCCCTCCCACTCCCTCAAGAAACTGTGGTGTGTTTGCCCCGAACACTTCACAAGGAAGGGAAGATACAAGCTGCTTGGTGCAGTTATAGTGAAAAAAAATCAGGGCTCTTTATACTCATCTTGGCATTGGTGAAGCATGCATGATGCAACATTAACATTTTAAACTCCATAATGCATCTTTAACTCGTTAAATGCCATCCATTTAAAAAGAAGAAGAAGAACCTGAGAACAACCAGTCAATTTCAAGCATCCTGACTCATCTTTCAAGGCTCACAGAATATTGTTTCATGATTATGGAAACACAGAAAGTACCAAATGAAAGATTTGAATCTCTTCTTTCACCACACACAAGAATTATTATTTTTATTTATTTTTTAATTAGTAATCAACAATACGTGTTGGTCTCATTGGAATCACCCATTTTGAACCAAAAACTGTAGAAAACAAGCTTTTTGTGAGGATATATTTTATGGCAATAGTGACTTTTATGCTAATATCTTTTCTTGAGTGATGCCTTGATGACCTTGGCGCATTCTTTTTTAATCAAGTCTTCTGAATGAGGCTAAGATGTCAGCTGATGTTGCTGAGATTTTTCTTTTTTAGTGTTTGTCCATTCTCTCTTCCTAACCGACCGGACAACACTACACATTATTATTATTATTATTATTATTATTATTATTATTATTATTATTATTATCATTATTATTTTCTAGTCACTTATGCAGTATAAGCTACAACAACTGCACGTGACGATGTCTGTGATTGGCTGACAGGTGCTGTGCTTTGTGACATTGAGGTTTTAGCTGATCTTGGACCTGTAGAGTACAGTTTGCTGTGTTAAGCGCTGATTGCGAAACTTGCCAGCAAGCTAAATTCTCGCAGTATTTGTAAATGAATAGTACGAGAATACATCTTGTATTGCTCCCACTGATACGTTCGCAGCCGACGTAGTAAGATCGGCGTTTAGTGTAGGTGACATGAAGCTGTGACGAAACCAGGAAGTGCCTCTCTCTCTCTCTAGTTGCCTCTCCTACTTTGCAAGATCTCCACATAACGTCACACCCAGTGACTCATTTTATTGGATACGAGCAACTTCCTTGTCACTTGTCAACCTACGGTGTGGTCCAAAAATGGCAAAGATGCCGTTTGCTGCATTTCGTGTAAGAATTGAAAATTATTTTACGGGACTTTTGAGGTCCCGTACGGGACATAACAATTTAGCTCAAAATACGGGGCGTCCAAGATAATACGTCATGAGAATAAATTTTTGCCTGTATAAAGCTGCGGCAGCATTGGCTCTATAGTTAAACCGCTTTGTGCTTAATAAGACTTGTTGTGCCCTTGGGAAGCAATTTTGACACAATCCTTCAGGTCAAAATGAATAAAAATCTTGCACCCAACCATTTGTAAAATAAATAAATAAATAAATAAATAATTTGTGAACTCCCAGGGATTTATAGTTTCTAAATTCTTAAAAAGTTTAGGCACTCACAACATGAAGATAGCAATTTATGTCCATATTTGTTGGTGGTGGGAAAAGTGCAGGGTTGCCCATGACTTATCTGCAAACTCAAGGATCTACATTGCTAATTTAAGTCAACTTCACCAAATAGGCTACAGCCTCATTTTTATTCAGAATGTCCATTTTGCTTTAATAATTGCGCTGCCATCACAATTCTATTTGCACTCGGATGATGTTTTTGACACGTCAAAAGTGGAACTCACCCTGCATGGAGCCAGCAACATTTTGGTCACATGACTGCAAAAAGACCAAAGTGTTTAGCATGCATTAGCTAAAGGTATTGTGCTACCACTGGCCGCCGAATAAAGCAGAAGTAAACACGTACCGGGGGGAAAAAAATGGTGCTGCTGGAGAAAATAGTGCCCCGGCTGTATATTGCTCGGAAAGAAGTAGAAGGACTTGGCGGTGTTCTCTTTTGTTGACGCGCTAAAGTGCTCTACAGTAGTTGTTCACCAAGCGACACGCCTCCTCCTCTCCCGGTGTGCGCGAATGCACAAATGAGCGGCATTCCTTCCAAAAAACTCTACACGGTGAAACACGAGTGAAGGAAGCGTTCCACAATGCCTCCCCCGCTGTTGGTCTCAATATAGCATTAAACATCTGAACAGTTGTTTTGTTCTGTAAAATACCACCAAAAACAATGAAAATGTGCTTTTGATGACAAAATAATGCATTTTCAAAACAATTACCAGTGTAAGAATTTTACATTTGACAAATGTGACCAGGCGCCAACAACCCCCGCGACCCTTGTGAGGAATGAGCGGTCAAGAAAATGGATGATGGATGGAAATGTGACCAAAGATTTCCCATTTTTAGTTCCTGATCGTAAAAAACAGCCACTCAAGGGCCGATATTGGCTTCTGTCGTGACAAGCCATTCTTTGAAATAAGGACGGGTCTCATCCTGATACTGATACCAGGTAATTCGCCCATCCCAGTTTACCCTTTGTGTACATTTGATTTATCCTTCTCTGCTGTACAAAAAAAGTCCATAACAATATTTCACATGTGTAAATGAGTCACACTCAACATTCTGTAATAAATTATAGGGATGTAACAATATCCAAATATCATGATACGATATCACGATATGAAGCTAAAGATGTGATAATTATCAAGATATTGTGGGGAGGTTGGCGATATTAAATAAAGGTCACAATATTGTAAAAAAAAAATGAGCTCATACTAGTAAAAAAAAAAAAAAAAGCACAATATTGTGCCTTTGTACATAACAGCAAAACATATAAACTACCTCCAATGTCTAATAACACTTAATATTGAGGCACTTTCTCGCAAATGCAAGCGCACATTGAGTTCCTCCACGTATTGACTCGCTTCACAAGCATATTAAAATCCCCTTCATCTTGACAGTTAGTGTAGATTTTAAACATAGAAGGGCCAAAACATCCCTAATGAAAATTAAACTGCACTAAAAATCTAGCCACCAGAGGGTGCTATAACTGCACACATGTTAATCAACCTGACTTTTATTCATGGATGTGTAGCTTTTAAATATCGTGAACATGACGACGACGATATTGTGGCAGTTTTAATACCACAATATCACTATTGCCGTTATTGTTACATCCCTAATAAATTACATTTATCTGTTGATTTAGTTGTAGTAAATTCTGTATTATAACAAGCCCAAAACCGCAAAATAAACACACCACATAAAAAATAAAAAAAAACACCACAGAAAAATCAAGCAGATCAACTCTACAATTTATGATAGAGCTTTTGGATAGAAAAATTCCAAGGTTCCTAATTTTTGTGCTCAAAATACAGTACATGTACATTATGTCTTTGTCAAGACTCTTTCAATGGAAACATAAGTGGATGGTAGCCAACTCTTTGTTTTCTGCTTTGTCTGTCAAATATGAATGAATCAATAATTTATTTCCATAACTCTGTTGGTGGAACCTGGTCATATGTGGAGAGAGACCATAAAGTAGCCGGAGAGCAGTAGCAGAGGGGGAAGGGTATTCGCCCCCTGCCGGGCTGCTGATGGATGCAGGGCTCTGGGGGTTAAGGGGAGGGCAGCCAGACCCTGAGCAAAGCTACAGAGTGGCAGCTACCTACTGCTCATCACACGCACACACACACACGCAGACACGCATACAGTTTTAGTCTTGCACTGACACTACCCTACCTCATTTCTCACACTATGGAGACATGCAATACTGTACCACTGTACTGTATGTATGGACAAAGGCATGCCTAAAGACACCAAAAGAAATGGTACAGGAAGGATATCCAAATATCCGACTCCCTTTTTGAAACCGTGTGTGTGTGAAAACATGAAACCATTGATCCAGAGAAACATTTGTGAGGTCAAGCATCACTCATTCTGGACAAGAGGCCTGATTTGTAATCTCAATTCTCAGTCAAGTCTGGTTCGACCCAACAGCCATTCAAGTTCTCCGACACCAAAGTCCTCCATCCTTCCCTAGCTCTTCTACCACTGAGTTACGAACATCGCCGAACACTGCGAATGTTGAATTTTGCAAAATATGAGGTTGTCTACTAGGGATGGAACGATATCCAAACATCACAATGCGATATTATCACGATATGAGTTCACGATACGATAATTATCACGATATTGTGGGGGTGTTGGCGATATTTAAAAATGATCACAATATTGTAAACAAAAAAAAAAAAAAAAGAGAGTTCATATAAAAAAAAGCACAATATTCTGCTTTTGTGTATAACAGCATTGCATATAATCCACCTACCATCTCGAATAACAATATTTAGGCACTTACTTGCTAATCCAAGCACACATTGATCGCTTCACAAGCAAATTAGGTTCCCCTTCATTTGACAATTAGCATAGATTTTTAACATAGAAGGCCAAAACATCCCTAATGAAAATTAAATTTCACTAATACACTAGCCACTAGAGGGTGCTAGAACTGCACAAATGGAAATCAACCTGACTTTAACAAATGTGTTCCTTTTAAATATTGTGAACATGACGACGACGATATTGTGGCAGTTTTAATATCACGATATCACGATATTGCCCTTATTGTGACATCCCGAATATCTATGACGTGTTTTGCACAAATTAATCTAAAATTTGAGTGAAATTGACCCGCACAACAGATAAAAATGATTTATTTATTTTTTTTGTTTCCTTTTTATTAGAAGTTACTGGACATTTTTGTCCAATCACTCTTCGCTGTGATGCATTTGCATGCAAGCAACACGTCCCTGTTCATTTTGGACGCATTTCTTGTGTGCTATAAAAATTAGTATGCCGTTGTCAAGCATTGCCATAATTTAAATATCACTCCTCAGGTTTCATATTCTTTTTCGAGAAAGAAAGGGACCAAAAGACTTAATTGCAGAAGTGACTGGAGCGCAACAGCCAGCTACCGGTCTATGCATTATGGTGGCATGAACCTGGAAAACTGATTGCCCCCAAAATTTATGAGTCCATGTGTAGACATAGGCTATGTTCATCATAGGCTAAAAATATCGGAACAAAACTCCCGACAGTTTTGATAACATTTAAGAGGGAAGCAATGCCGCAAATTCATACACTAAAAACAGATTGGTCAAATCTACCAAAAAAAGGTTAAATTTGACCAATCTAGCTAGTTATATGTCCAATGTGGTTAAAACAACTACTCTAGAATGGTAGGTGTTTTCAACCAATATATATTGGTGATTGGGCCAACAAATACAAATTGGTTACTCTGACCAAGAGATTGGTTAATCTGTGTCCGAGGCTGTACAAAAGTACTACTGATTGCCACACCCACCTAAGTGGAGCAAAACTTGTTTTCGGCATTTGACCCATCCACTGAGGGAGCGGTGAGCAGCAGCAGCAGGGCCTGTGTTCAGGAATCATTTTGGTGATCTAACCTACCAATTCCGACCCATAATGCTGAGTGTCAAGCAGGGAAGCAAACTGGACCATTTTTATAGTCTTTGGTGTGACCCACGGACATTCAAGATGAACTGAGCGAGCAGTGTCTGGGATAGTATGGGATGGATAATGATAAAAATTAATGACTATTCTAAATAATGTATATGATTGATGCCTTATAAGAATGGGTCGATGGGGACGGGTCTCGAATAAGCTTCGGCTTCTACCCGCCAGCCCTTCTTTCGGATGTCAATGTTGCAAATAATGTGATGTGGTTGATGTAAGCTGTAATGTGTCCGAAAGGAAAAAATGAATAAACTAAAACTAAACTAAACAGGTAAGGATTGAACCCACAACCTCCCAGTGTCAGGGCAGACACTACCACTAGGCCACAGAGATGGTTACAGCTGTAGTGATCTATCCAGACACACATTTCCATTTTTAAACACATTTTTAATATTTTGTAATCACTTATAATAATAAATACATTTAGAATACAATACATTGCTACAATAAACATATTTCCAAGTGATCTATCTAGACTTACTTTCTATCGTAACCGATTTCATTGGATGTTTGGCTAACCAATAAAATTGGGATGCCTGTAACCACCCGGAATGGTCAATGTCTGACTAATCTATTAGTTAATCAAGCCAATATGAGCTTAACCTACTAGATTGGTCGTTTTTTTTTTTTTTTTTTTTTAAACCAATCAATTTTTAAAGTGTATAATAAAAATAATAATAATAAAGTTAATATTTTGTCGAGAATGAATATGATAACATCATTATTTTTCATGTACAATTAATACCTTTAAAAACGGACTTTTTCCACTTGCTGTCGACTGAAGATGACATCACCTGTGCTGAGGAAGTAGCTAACAACCAATCATGGCTCAGTTTGCTGACCAAACGTAGAAAGAAGGTGAGCCATGATTGGTCGTTAGCTATGTGGAAGCAAGTGGAAAAATTCGTTTTTAAAGGTAAGCCACTGATTGTACATAAAAAAATTATGAAGTTATCAAATTCATTCTGGACAAAATATTAACTTTTCACTCCTGAAAATGTCTCAATGAGTCAAGTATCCATTTAAACAATGAAACAAAACCTGACAAACTAATTTCCTCACTCTTCAGACTCATCATGGGAAGAACAATTCTGGCATAAGTAAACGGAGTTGCCAGAGGTGCATTTTTCATTGGCCCATTCTTTGCATATGTGACAACAAACCCCAAAATGACGAGTTGCCCCAAACTACCATGTTGGCTAATACTTGCTCTAGTTTAAAGTTAGCTTAAAACAGAGGAGTGACTGAGGCATGACAAGATGCCTGAATCGATCCTGTAACGAGTCTACATTATTTGCTGCAAGAATTTGTCTATGTACGACGCCTGTTTAAAAAAATATCAAGTTGAATTTTTTTACTTTAGGCTGTGCAAAACAGATAACTGGCACTCAACTCAGCTCACAATGTGATATTCTCTTCTCAGACAGTACACAATCACTGACCATTTATACAAAGAAAACTAGTATTCCACTTTTTCATTGCACCCTCTGGTGGATACAACTAGCTCCGGTCTCCCCTAACCCCGGGTTTACACCGGTTGCGTGTGCGGTGCGGCTGCGGTGCGGTGCGTCTTGACTGCGTGCTCCGGACGCGTCAATTTTTTGGCCAATCCACACCGGCTCCGCATAGCTGCGGTCCGGCAGCTCCGTCGCCAACCACTTCCCGCCGTGTCTCGCGTGACCGCGCGCGATTCTGTGGCATTAAAAACAACGACAAACACACAGAAAGTCTGTGCTCAACAGAGAAGCAGAAAGAGAGGTGGACTTTTATTATTTTGTGGCTTTCTACCTCCGATATAAACCTCTCCTCGTCCATGTTCTCTGGTGTCTAAACCGTGAATGAGCACCTTGCACGTTAACTCCAGGCCCGTCTACGCCCACATCACGTTTTGCTAGCATGCTTGCGAAATAGGAGCTGGCGAGTGTTTTATCTTGAAAGGTAACCGGAAATTTATTTTGAAACTGCGTCGGTCTTCCTGTCCTGCTCGATGTGTTTTGTGCTAGCTTTCAATTTGCCGGAGGCCTACCGCTGCGGCGTCCGGCAAAAATAGAAAATAGGCTATCCTTGCGGAAGGGCTGCGGCACGCCGCAGCTGAGACGCAGTCGACACGCAACGCACCCGCAAGCGGTGTAAACTGCACCATTCGAATGAATGGAATCTAATTGCTTGCGTCGCCGGAACACACCGCAACCGCACCGCAACCGGTGTAAACCCGGGGTAATATTAAAGTATATAGTTAGAAAACACACACATGCACGCATGCACACTTTCATAAAAAGTACCACTGCTTACAACTAGCAAATTTGTACCACAAAAACACGTAAGGACACAATCAATCAGTACACTATCAATAAAATGGCAATGTGAGAAGCTGGTAAACCTCACTCTCTCCAAGCTGAATAAAAGCACAAAGGGCTAATTAATTACAACTCGTGTCAGTACCTTTTAACTTAAGTTAGCAACTTAGCACGCCGTGCAGTGTTAGATAGTCGGGTTTTGATAATACCTACATGTTTGCTCTAATTACGAGGAACGTTTTGCGTGAGTTTTCTGTCTTATTGCCTTTGGTATTAAACAATAAAAACGAAAACCAACTTACCGACAGCAGCAGGTGCAACCGTGGCCTGGCTTTGAAGGAGTGGACAGACTCAGCGCTGTAAGCAGTAAGTCTTGTAGTAGATTGTGTGGATCTTGCAAGTTCTCAGTAGGTTCTCGGTAGGTAGGGCAGCGTAGCGTAATAATGATTATATATATATATATATATATATATATATATATATATATATATATATATATATATATATATATATATATATATATATATAAAGCTCATTATTTACTTAATTCCTTTTAAAATTATATATAATATATCCCGCCTAATGCCCGAAGCCTGCTGGGATAGGCCCGAGACCCTTGTGAGGAGCAAGCAGTTAAGAAAATGGATGGATGGATGGATGGATGGATGGATGGATGGATGGATGGATGGATGGATGGATGGATGGATGGATGGATGGATGGATGGATGGATGATATATAATACATGGACGATTGGACGTACCTCAAAAATTGACAAAGTTACAGCAGTTTTAATGTTGGAAGGTTGAAATCCCTAGTTTTGAGAAAAAGCGGTTTAAAGTTTTGGTACTTGCATCTTTCAAATGTTCATAGCAACCAGTACCTTCGGAAAAAGATATGAACTTGAAATTTTCAGGATTTGTTAATGGAAAGTCAATTCCAATAGCATGCAAGACCATCATCCGAGATTTTAACCCTTTAAATGTTTTGGAAGTTTGACCTCTCAAGAGATTAAATCAGCTTCAACTTTGAAGATCACTCTCAGCTTACAATTCATCTTCTGAGGCATCAGCCAAAGTTTGCTTATTTTATTGTTGCTCCTTGTGCAATTTTCTTGCTTAAATGAGGACTTCATTTGTGATGCTGAAGCAGCGTATAATGGCGTCGTGTGAAATTGACAACATCAACAAGCGACCAAAACATTACATTAGTATTTATTTACAATACATGTATTATATACATACAATGTATTTACAATACATTACATTAGCCTACATTAGATATTAGGCACTGGCAATTAGATTCATCACGATGCAGACATGGACGATTCTGAATCAAGCCACAAACAGTTCATTGAAATTCATACATGCTCATACATTGGACTTTGAGATAGAAGGTGGAGGAAGCAATGTTTGCATCTAAAACTGAATTATCTTTATTCACTACATTATTATTATTATTATTATTATTATTATTATTATTATTATTATTATTTTACTAAAGCTCTACATTGTAGAGCTTTTGTAAAATGATAATAATACTCATATTATAAAATAAAAACCTCATATTAGCTCAGTGGCTGCATAGAGGAAAATATATTACTAAGTGGGCCGAATCGGTAAAATAATGATAGGCTTCTATAACTTAAAAACAATTGCCGTCAATTATATGCAATTTTTTTTTTTACGATTTCTGGGCCAGCCCTAAATTACGCTTGACAAGGCGGGGTCAGGTAGGACTCAGACGCAGGCGTAAGGTAGGCCACCAAGGCAGCAGGTTTATTTCCGGCCAACAGTGGTCTCCTCTCAAACTGAGAGGAGAACAGGGAGGGGAAAAAATGGAGAACAAAAGGCGCTCCACTAGGGAGGAAAAAACAGGCAAAGGGTACTGGGGACAACAGAAAGCGCTCCGCTAGGGAGGAAAAAGGGCACAAGGCAAAAGGGGTAACGAAAGGCGCTCCAAAAGGGAGGAAAAGGCACAAAAACAAGGCAACAACGCTAGGCAACAGGAACAAGGACATGAGGACTGTGGACGCTTCCATGCACTGACGGTGACACTTCGGCACAGAGGGGAGAATGCAGCTGGCTTTTATTGTGTGGGTTGATTGGTGGCAGGTGGTGATAATCATGGGCGGGGACCGGTAATGAGTGAGCGGCAGGAAGGGTAAGTGACCTGGGGTGAGAGGAGAGTTAGGGTTTTCACAGTAAGACAGGAAACATGGACAACAAAACAAAAGCATGGGACGTCACGCCGGTGGCGGCGTGACAGTACCCCCCCCTCAACGGCCGGCTCTTGACGGCCCAGGAATGTCAGGGTGTTCAGCGTAAAAATCATCAATCAAGGAGGGGTCAACAATGAACCGGGAGGGGACCCATTGTCTCTCCTCCGGTCCGTATCCCTCCCAGTCTACTAGGTACTGTCTTCCGCGGCCCCGATTACGAACATCCAAAAGTTTTCTGACCTTGTAAACGGGGCCGCCTTCAATCATCTCCGGGGGGGGTGGGTCGGGCACGGAGGGCACCAGCGGGCTTTCTTGAACAGGCTTGACTTGGCTGACGTGGAATGTAGGATGAACTCTGAGGGATCGTGGTAGACGGAGTCGAACGGCGGCAGGTCCTATGGACTTGGTTACTGGAAAAGGCCCCACAAATCGCGGGGCCAGCTTTGGACACGGTACCTTGAGTCGGAGGTGTTTGGCCGATAGCCACACCCGCTGGCCTGGGCGGTATTCGGGTGCCGGTCTCCTTTTTCGGTCGGCGGCCCTCTTCACCCGGTCTCCCTGGCGTTGAAGCGCCGTCCGGGCCGCCGACCAGACTTTGTGGCACCGACGGATCATGGCCTGGACCGAGGGGACCGTTGCCTCCTCCTCCAGTTCAGCGAAAAATGGTGGATCGTAGCCGTGGACGCACTTAAACGGGGTGAGACCTGTGGCAGATGTAGGCAATGAGTTGTGCGCAAGTTCGACCCATACCAGATACTTGCTCCAGGCGGTCGGGTTCTGGGAGACAAGGCATCGGAGACCGGTTTCAAGCTGTTGGTTCAGTCGTTCGGCCTGTCCATTGGCCTCAGGGTGGTATCCAGAAGTAAGATTGGCTTTGGCTCCTAGGGCTTTGCAGAACTGTGTCCAGAATCGAGAGACGAACTGTGGTCCACGGTCGGAGACGATGTGCAAGGGAAAACCATAAAATCGGAATATGTGGTGGATCATGACGTCGGCTGTAGCTTTGGCGGATGGGAGCTTGGATAGTGGAATAAAGTGAACCATCTTGGAGAATCTGTCGACAACTGTGAGAATTGTGGTTTTACCATGGGATGAGGGTAGTCCGGTTACGAAGTCCAATGAGATTTCTGCCCATGGTCTGGATGGGATTGGCAGTGGTTGAAGAAGGCCCATCCGGGACTGAGTTGAGGACTTGTTGCGGGCACAAGTTGGACAGGCAGCGACGTACTCTTTTACGGTGGTTTCCATTGCCGGCCACCAGAATCTCCTGGCAACAGCATACATGGTCCTGCGGACTCCAGGATGACAAAACAGTTGTGAAGTGTGAGCCCAGTGTATCACCTGAGAACGTAGTTCCTCAGGCACGAAGAGTCGACGTGGTGGACAAGACGTGGGAGGAGTGACGTTGCGCAATGCCTCCTTGACATCGTCCTCAATTTGCCATCTCATGGCTCCCACAATGCAATCCCGGGGCAGGATGGTCTCAGGCTCGGCCTCCAATAGCTCGGATTCGTGGATTCTTGACAATGCGTCCGCCTTGACGTTCTTGCTGCCTGGTCTGTAAGTTAACGAGAATACAAAGCGGTTAAAAAACAAGGACCACCTGGCCTGTCGGGGATTGAGTCTTTTGGCCTGGCGTAGGTACTCCAAATTTCGGTGATCGGTCCAGATCACAAAAGGCATTTCAGCGCCTTCCAGCCAGTGCCTCCATTCTTCTAGGGCCACTTTTACAGCGAGAAGCTCCCGATCTCCGACTGAGTAATTGCATTCAGCCTTGGATAATTTACGTGAAAGAAATGCGCAGGGATGTGTCTTGCCGTCCTCTTGACAACGCTGGGACAGCACCGCCCCAATTCCAACACTGGAGGCGTCTACTTCCACCACGAACTGGCGTTTGGGGTCTGGGACTCTGAGAATTGGGGCATTGGTGAAGCGTGCTTTTAGGTCTTTGAATGCCTTTTCGGCTTCCGGGTTCCATGAAAAACTGACTTGTGGGGAGGTCAAGGCGTGTAGGGGAGCGGCAATGGTGCTGAAGCTTCTTATGAATCTGCGGTAGAAGTTGGCGAATCCGAGGAACTGTTGCACTTTCTTCCGGGAGTCTGGCGTGGGCCACTCTCGTACGGCGCGGACCTTGTCCGCGTCCATTTCCACCTTTCCTGGCGACACGATGAATCCCAGGAAGGAGATGGTATTAACATGAAATAGGCTCTTCTCAGCTTTCACGTACAGATGGTGATCCAAAAGACGTTGGAGTACTCGGTTTACGTGGTCTCGATGGCTCATTAGGTCAGGTGAGTAGATCAGAATGTCATCCAAGTAAACGTACACGAAGTGATCTATGAAGTCCTTGAGTACCTCATTTATCATTGCCTGGAAGACGGCGGGAGCATTCGTGAGGCCAAATGGCATGACCAGGTATTCATAATGTCCCCGAGGAGTGTTGAAGCCTGTCTTCCATTCGTCTCCCTCACGGATCCGAATGAGGTGGTAGGCGTTCCGCAGATCGAGCTTCGTGAAGATCTTGGCTTGTTGCAGCTGGTCGAACACCGAGGACATCAAGGGCAATGGGTACCGGTTCTTGACAGTGATGTCGTTCAAAGGACTGTAATCAATGCAGGGGCGTAGGGATCCATCCTTTTTACTCACGAAGAAAAAGCCTGCTCCTGCAGGCGAGGAAGACGGTCGGATGAGGCCGGCTTTCAAGGAGTCATCAATGTAGTTATTCATGGCCTGGCGTTCGGGTCCTGAGACTGAGTACAGTCTCCCCTTGGGAATGGTTGAACCGGGAATCAAATCGATCGGGCAGTCATATGGGCGGTGTGGAGGGAGAGTCATGGCTTTGGTCTTGCTGAAGACCTCCCGCAGATGGTGGTAGCAGGAGGGAACAGTGTGCAAGTTCGGGTACTCTTCTTGAGCCGGTGGGACGAGAGTCACCTGGTGAACCTGGGCTGTGGAGTTTCGGAGTGCGGGTTGTTCCGACCCGTGAGAGCTGCAGTCCTTTCCCCACTCCAGAACAACTCCGGTGTTCCAGTCGATTCTGGGATTATGTAGACACAGCCAAGGGTGTCCCAGCACCAAAGTGGGGGAAGCAGCGTGGAAAACGTGGAAACGGAGAGTCTCGAAGTGAGGTCCGATTCGGACTTCCAGAGGTTCAGTAATATGGGTGATTTTGAAGAGCTCCTTGCCATTCAGCGCTTTAGCCAGGATGGTCACGGAAAGGGGTTCGGTGGAGCATCGTATTTGCCTTACGAGCTCCCAGTCCATGAGACTTTCGTCGGATCCGGAGTCGATAAGGGCTGACAGAACTGTGGTGACATTGTGGTGAGTTATCTGGATTTGCGTGAGTCTGTGGTTCTTGGCTGATCGGGGTGACGGAGAACTCACCGGAGGGTTGCCCTTCGTGGTGCAGGCTTCCACCAAGTGTCCAAGACCACCACAATAATAGCAACGGCCCTCTCGGCGTCGGCGCTGTCTCTCCTCCGGCGAAAGCCGAGCCCTTCCCAGTTGCATGGGTTCGTCGCGAGCGAGGTCCACCTCTCCTGGTTCCGGTCGGGAAGGAGCGATGAATCGCGGCCTTCTGACCTCCGGTGTCGGCGTCCAGGGGGTGGGTTCCTCCCTCCTTCGTGGTCCGCCGATCTTGGCCAGCTCCTGGCGACGATGATCGGTCCGGATGGCGAGGGAAATCAAGGCGTCCAAGTCCGCGGGGAGATCTATGGGAACCAGAAGCTCTTGAATAGCGGGTGAGAGTCCTTTTAAAAAATGGTCGTGAAGTGCGATGGCGTTCCAGCCACTGCTCATTGCCAACGTTCGAAAGCGAACTGCATAGTCGCTGACAGATTCGTTGCCTTGCTGAAGTCGGCTCAGTGCTCGTGCCTTCTCTCGGTCATTGTTTTCTGGATCAAAGACTTGGCGCAAAGCGATTTGAAAGTCCTGTACGCTTTGGCAGACCGAGGAACCCCTGGCCCATTCTGCGGTCGCCCAGGTTTTGGCCCGTCCCGTCAGGTGAGACACCATGAAGGCCACTCGGGACCGGGCTGTGGAAAATGCCTGTGGTAAATGTTCAAAATGAATATCACATTCCGTGAGGAAAGTCTGACAGCGTCCGGGTTCACCGGAGTATCGTTCTGGGGAGGCCAGTCTCAATCCTACCCCGGTGAATGGCGTGGTCGGTACAGAGAACTCAGGGTGAGGAATCTGTCCAGTGGGAGCTGGCGCTCGACGCCGTGAAAGGCCTACCAGCTCGTGGACCTGGCTGGTCAATTCCTCCATCCGGGACAGCATGGTCTGTTGGATCCGGTCCTGGTTGTTGAGCCGGGCCTCCTGGCTCTGCAGTGCGGCCTCGACCGTGCCTGCTGGGTCCATGCTGGCCGAAGTGTACTGACAAGGCGGGGTCAGGTAGGACTCAGACGCAGGCGTAAGGTAGGCCACCAAGGCAGCAGGTTTATTTCCGGCCAACAGTGGTCTCCTCTCAAACTGAGAGGAGAACAGGGAGGGGAAAAAATGGAGAACAAAAGGCGCTCCACTAGGGAGGAAAAAACAGGCAAAGGGTACTGGGGACAACAGAAAGCGCTCCGCTAGGGAGGAAAAAGGGCACAAGGCAAAAGGGGTAACGAAAGGCGCTCCAAAAGGGAGGAAAAGGCACAAAAACAAGGCAACAACGCTAGGCAACAGGAACAAGGACATGAGGACTGTGGACGCTTCCATGCACTGACGGTGACACTTCGGCACAGAGGGGAGAATGCAGCTGGCTTTTATTGTGTGGGTTGATTGGTGGCAGGTGGTGATAATCATGGGCGGGGACCGGTAATGAGTGAGCGGCAGGAAGGGTAAGTGACCTGGGGTGAGAGGAGAGTTAGGGTTTTCACAGTAAGACAGGAAACATGGACAACAAAACAAAAGCATGGGACGTCACGCCGGTGGCGGCGTGACAACGCTCAACTGTAATCTATTGATTTAAAAAAAAAACACACACAAATGCAACACTTTGCCTGTAAGAGTTCCGGACGTGCTAAATCTACCTGTTTTGCATCTATATAGTTCCCAGAATGCATTGTGTGGCACAGTTAATGAAGTTATAAATACGTTAATCCCTGTCATATGTATTTGTGTTACCAGCAATTGAATTTGTGTCATATTTAACATGTTTATGTTGGTCTATGATTTTAAAAAAACAAAAACAAAAAAACTTGTTTTTTTTTCAACTGTTATGTGCTCTCATTCTATTATAATGTGTTATTATGATTGAATGTCAGATTGATGTACATTGCATGCTTGAATGTCAGATTGATGTACATTTATTTTGTATTGGTTATTTACTGCAATATATGAATATTACATCACTGTCGTAAAATTCGGACACTTTACGTTAATAGAGATGAAGCGACAACGAAAGTTGATTTTCAAGCTGAGTGCGCCATGGCTGCTGGTGTGTTGTTTGAGCGTTGTGAGAACGAAACATAAATGCCAAAAGATCCCTATCCTTGAAGTCTGGTGATCATCATTCATTAACTCCGAGCGTGCCATCTCTGCTGTGGAAATGGAAGCAGCAAACGCAACATAAACAAACCATAACTTTAAGTTGTGTGTAAAATAATGACTTCCAGGGCGATTCCATGTACAAGTTACATTACTCATCTGAGGACTGCTTGTGAAATTACAAATTTATATATTTGACTATGGCTGGCTGCGTAATTTGTCAGACATTACAATTTTTTTGTACTTACAAAGTCGTCTCGCGGTTTATTAAACGCCTTTGATCCGGCCCGCGGGCCGTATGTTTGACACCCCTTGCTCTACAATATCTAAATCAATTTGTTAATAGTGGCGCCTATTTTTTCAACACCCACTCTCACTCTGCTACCTTCAGCCTTTTTTCCCTTTCTTTTTTTTTAACTAGCCTTGAAGGATGTGTGAAATTTAATTTTAGGACAGGCCCTGAAAAAGGGTCGCAAAAGGTCCTTGGACTTTAGTTTGGACACCTCTGTACGACTTGCACTGTCATCTCGACGAACGAAAGCACGGCCACATCATCCAGTTCTCCTCTCACGATCCCCCACTGGTGGCCTTAACCTGCATACAACACTCAATCGAACGTGTCTGTGCATGGCAAAAAAAGTGATTTGAGACATATGTTGCTATCACCATGGACATGAATAAAATGGAAAAGATATCGTGTCCTCTTGCTATTTGAAGCTGACGGTTTGTTTGTTTTTTTGTTTTTTTTTGTTTTTTTTATCTGTGTATATGCAATGGCGGAGCCAGAGGGGGGGCCGGGGTGGCACGTGCCCCTGCTGAAATGTGATTGGACCCAGCAGACGCCAAATGATTGACATATCACGGCATCGGCGCAGTGACGTCGCACGCCTGGCCGATGCAGCCTGCCAGCATTTTTTTTTCCAAGCAGACGCCTACTAATTGTTATGCCCCTCCTGAACGGTAGCTGGCGCTACTTACGACAAAGCATTATAATCCACCTCACTAGGAGTCTGGAGAAGGAGAATCATCTGTTTTAAGGAGCAGTCTCCTGAGTACCGAGAATGGCTGTTGGCGTTTGGCTATATCATGTTTGTTTGCCTGTGAGACGTGAGTGACTGTTTAAAATAACTTTTATGTTCAGATTATGGGTGTCAAAATTGTCGCATTATTATCTCGTTAACTTAAAGTGCCTTTAACGGCACTATTTTTTTTTTAACGCTCGATTAACGACCGCTCGTTATTTGGAAAGCCTCTACTCAGGGAATTCTAGTCACCACGCAGTAGAAACGTCCACGTCAAAACTACCCAATAGAAATGCACTGGAGCTAAAATACAGTGTTTAAGGGGCAGAATATAGGTGGAGGAGCCATTTGGACTGTGTCTCACCACTACCACCCGTGCCTTGCTTTGAAAGAACGCACTCGGTTAGCCGTTGCGTTCGCACCGAGCACCAAGAGGCGTCCATGGGCACTCTGAAACCCCTGTGAGAGTAAAGAGCCGAATGGACGCCATCTTGACGGTTGGAGTGAGCACAAGCCTATTTATCTTTAAATGTGAGGCATATTTTATTCAGCATCTCCACAAAATATCTCATCAGGGTGAAAGTGAAACTACCGATGTGTTCGCTGTAACAGTAGCGCGGCCTCAGCTGCGTCTTGCATCCGAGAACTTAACAAAATAAAAGCGTCCGACGTCATTAAAAGGAGTCACTATAACACAATTTAGCAGTAATAAATTAAATGATACTGCCTAATGTGTGGGGATTGGCGTCAAGTTGTATTTTACAATTTTAAAATGTGCAGAAACTCGCAAGTTACTTATTGTTTAAAATTATAGAGCTATTAATATGAAAAGAACACATCGGTCGTTTCTGGTTCCTATGCAGTAAAAATTCGTCATTTTACAATGCACATCCTATTTCACTTCACAAAATAAAAGCCTAGAGCGAATGCATATATTTGTGGGGACTGTGTTGTATTTTACAGTTTTAAAAATGTGCATAATTTCACAAGTTACTTCATGTTAAAAATTAGGCAGCTCCTAATATGAAAAGAGAAATGCATTGAGCTTTCACTATTGTCTTACAAATGCAATTATACCATGTTGTAGTGAGAGAAAAATGACCAAAACAAATCAGTCACGCTTTGGTTTGGTTTTACAGTACAGCACATATTTTATTTTTATTTTTTTAAACTTTTTTTCTTGAATTGTTATGAAATTACTCTATCAATGAATTTTTTAATTTTTTTAAATTGAATTATTATGAAATTGCTCTATCAATGACTAAAAAAAAGAAAACCATATTGAAATGGGGGGGGGGTACATTTTATTGTAAATGTAGGTATAAATTGAGATATAAAATGTGCAATTAATGTGTGATTAATAGTCAGTTAATTATTGAAGTAATGCGATTAATTATGATTACAAATTTTAATCCACTGACACCTCTAGTTCAGATGGACGGACATCAATAAGCAACGTAGTTTTGTGCAAGGTAAAAATAAGTATGTTGTTGTTGTTATGCAATACAGTAGCACCCTCCAATGGTTGAAAGTTCAAACCGACACTAACTGACGTTTGCATTTACAGGTAGAAGGGGAGGATTTATTAACATGATTATTAATTAATCACATTAATAAATTATGTGGTTGTAAATGAAGTAGTAGTTGGAGTAATAAATGTATTTTTCATAGGGTGTGTGGAAAATGAAGTTTGGCACTTCGACAGGATCTTTAGTCATACTGTAATACAAATTTGCATTATGTTCATATTATAATGTTATGTTGATAAAAGTACTGTAATTGCATGAATACAGTATCTGCATGTGCGTGCAAGTTCATTCAAGTTAAACAGTGCTGAATTATTATTATTTTGTACATTTTATACATTCTTAATAAACGGCACATTATGTGCAAAAATCTCCCCTGTGCTTAATATGTACTTATATATACTTATATATATATATATATATATATATATATATATATATATATATATATATATATATATATATATATATATATAATATATTTAAACATCGATAGAGACTCCGATTGAAATTAATTTTCATGAAAACAAATTTGGCATCATCTTTGGATGAAGTATCCTTGACCCCCCCCTGGCCCCCCTATTTATAAAAGTCTGGCTCCGCCACTGTGTATATGACGCCCCTTTCCAACACACTGCTGTTCTGAACGGCCAGTTTTCGGTTGATTTAATGAAGAATGATGTTTATTTAGCAGACTGCGAGTCTCAGTTTCACCGATACAGATAAATTGCCCTAATTAATGAAGTGGCCAAACCAAACCAATCAATCAAGCCTAATTAATAATAGTCTCGCACTGACTAGAGCCCAATTTGCAGATAATGACTGTATATAGTCAAGTGCTTCGGGTGAAATGTTCATCTTCCCTGCAGACATCAAGCATCAAAGACTTTCCCCGTCGCGTTCATTGTAGCAGAAATCGGCATTATTGTACAAGGGTGTTAGTTTCTTTTCTTCACATCTACAAATGAAAGGAGGGGTCTTCTTTTTCTTTCTTTTTTACGCTAATCGTTTGTAATCCTTTTAATGTCTGACACGTCTCTGTCAATACACAAAACTGAGCATAACATCCATAAGATGGAGGAGAGAGGGGGGGGGGGGGGGGGGCAAGGTGCACATGCTTATAAATTGGGGATGGCCTTATAAGAATTTATTGTGGGGATGGAGACAGTGATATGTGTTTCGGGTTGGCATTATAGCCTCCTTCGTGACACCCACCCCCAGTTCTCCTTCTCAAGAGTTGGGTAGGCCGACTTCTCTCAGGTGAAGAGATGTTTCAAATCAAAGGGGGGGTAGGGGGTGTTGGCGAGGAGGGCGTGGGGGTGTCCGCTTTTGTTCTGCAAAAAGGGGCTTGTTCTTTGCAGATCAGCCTGACATTTTAACCGAGAGTGCGCCAAGTGAGACGCTTGACAGGCGGTGTGGGATGGGAGCGGAGGGTGCAAAGAAGGAGCGTCCTGCGTGCAGTTCTACCACAGACAAGTGGATCCGGGTTCTCGAACACCTCCGAAACCAATGAGGAAAACGCCCGGCGCAGGATCACTCACACCTGGACCCTGAGGACTGCGCAGATTGCAGGCGGAGAGAAAAAAAAACAACAACAAAAAGTCTGACAATACGGATGAATTTCTATGACTTTCGGGTTTAAAAAAAAAAGAAGAGAGAAACGAAAAATGAAAATAGATTCACTAAATGATGCAGTGCCTTTTAGAAAAATTCAACGCACAAATCAGTTTCTGTAAGTGCACTTAAGACTTTTTGCCAACATTCTGTTCAACCAGTTGAAGTCATTCATCAACTTTAACTGTATGGTGTGCTCAGTGGAGCAGCGCAGCGGCCGATGTCCGTTTGACATTGATATGGTGTAAAAGCAAACCAAGTCTGCTGTGGGTCCGTGAGCCCTGCCAGGACCGCTGACTTTTGTGGATTTCTATTAAATCACCTGGAGCTTGATCGATCTATTTCTCACAAGAAACGTCTTCCCCTCCGTCCAATATGCGACCCACATCGAGCTACGTGTGAGTATCCAGCGTCACTGTTTTCGCATTAATGTTTCAAATAACTTGATAAAATGTGATTTGTAATACCACCCCCTCTCCCGCTTTTCAGGTTTATACACATAATCGCATTCTTCACCTACGCTCAGGTAAGTTGAATATTTTATTTTTACCTATAAGAATAGGCTATTCGTGTGTCTTCATTTTAGAATAGACCATTTGTGAAGTGCCGCCAGGATTTACACATTATGTGAAATGAAACTATAAGGCCCCTGCGGTAAATTGGGCGACCCGTCGGGTCTAATGAACATATAACGGACCCATGAGGCACAGATCCTCACATTCGACCTGCTTACGAATCTTGTAAAAAGTGTCGTCGGGGTTTACTTCCTCTTAGAGCAATGTTTTCCTCATTCCATCACAGGCGACTGTGACAGGTGGAAGCGATCAAATAATAAGCATTAAATGTTTGAAAGTATTTTACACAACCGCTTTTGGTTTGGGGGGAGTTGTCGTTTAATGAAGCAATTCACAAACAATCAAACAAACATGTTAACATGCACGTACATTAACTTAACAAGTAACCGATTAAAAAAGTTACATGCAGGCTACACGTAGTACGGATTGTGATGATATCTAATTTCTGACAGGTAACCAATCAGTCCCCGCCTAATTTCACGCAGCATGTAAGCGAGCAGAGCAAAGTGACAGACCGCGTGAGCCGCAGGTTGATCCGGATCTACCAGCTGTACAGTCGGACCAGCGGCAAGCATGTGCAGGTCCTGCCCAACAAGAAGATCAACGCCATGGCTGATGATGGAGCCGTTCACGGTATGGTCCACGTTTGTCTACATCCTCTAAAATGTCCTCTAAAAATGATGTTGGTGAATTTAGAATTAGATTTGAATTATTTCCAATGAGTATATAATATAATAATAATAATAATAATAATAATTACAATAACCCATTTATTTAAATGAACTAATATATATTTTCTTATTCCTTGTGGATCAGTCTTCTCTATGATGACTCTTTATTCTTTTACATCTTTATTAAAGATTAAAACACAAAAAAACTTTTTTTTTAATGTATTTATTTATTTATTTATTTATTTTACAAATGTTGCACTTTCTATTTTAAATGATCTATATATTTGGAATTTGTCATTGAAATGTGCAAATAAGCACCATCTAGAAACAGCTCACAATTATCTGCCAACTTTTATTTATTGAGATGGATTTTGTTTTTATTTCACAGATAATTAAACACTATTTGAGGTGGTCATATTTTGCACCATTTGGACTGGTGTAGTTTTGAAACGCATGAAGCTCAAATAGTGTCATTCTGACTGTGACTTGTGCTGAACGTCCTCCAGAGATTCTGTTGGTCTGGAAGAACCATTAAAGTCTTACATCGACCTCCCAAAATTTTCCTGCATAGTTCCACTTAAAAAATCTCCTGAATTTAAATTGGCTTAAGTGGACTTTCACACAGAGTTTTCTGTATTTCTTTCTTTTTGTTTTGGGTTGGGGTATGCGGTGCCTATGACAAAAATTGCATCCCCCCCCCCCCCTTTTTTTTATTTGTTTTTTTTAATGTTTTGTTGTTGTTTTACTCGTGCAAGAGAAAGTCATTTGTGTGTGGCCTGCACAAACTAATCAGGTTATGGAAATAATATAGGCAAAGGAAATGCATGTGAATGTAGTATTGTGAGTAGTGTGTGGGGGTGTCTTCGTAATAGATTTTTATTCAGTTCAACTGTGCTGTACAGGTCATGCTCTAATCTCAGTAATCATCATGGAATGGAACTACAATGTTTTCAAGACAACATGGATTTTCTCATTTTTTTGTATCATTACTATGATGCAATCTTTTTCAAAAAACCATGTGTGGAGAAAACAAACTATTTCTCTGCAAATTCACTCAGCTTCATAAATCCAGACCTTTTTTTTTTTTTTTTCCATCTTGCAGAAAAACAATCCAGACGGGGAAAGCCCATAATTCCTTAACATTACAGTATTTGTGGGGATATAGAGATAAATGTGAAGCGTCAAGTAAAAGGCCCATGCAGATTTATTTGAAAATAAATTTTTGATGGCGATGATGGGCTCTGCCTCCTTAACTTTCAAAGACTCAAAAGACACCTGGTTTTATCATTTTTGAAAGAATTTCAGGATACATAAATCCATGGGAATGATTCCACAGGTTCTTGTGGAGAAATACAGAAATCCATGGAAAAGTATTTCTGTTTCTGATCTACATGTATACATACATAATGTCTTGTTAGGTCAATCGTGCAGGTCAGATGAGGCGGATGAAAATATTAAACGTGTGTCAACAGACCTATTTGCTAATGGAAATGTTTTTGTTTTTTTTTCCCCTCCGTCAGCCAAACTCATTGTGGAGACGGACACATTTGGAAGCCGTGTGCGTATCAAGGGAGCAGAGACTGGCCTCTACATTTGTATGAACAAGAGGGGGAAGCTCATTGGCAAGGTGAGAAGCTGTACTGTTGTTGGACCTTGTGTCAAATGCCAAAGGTCACGTGAGCTAAATTAAAGGAGTTGCAGTCGGATTCATAGACAATTATAACACATGTCCAATCTATGTTGACATTTGGCAAGATATCATGACACTGTATCGTAAAGTCAAAGGTGCAAGATAATAAGAGACATCTGAACACAACACAGTAAAATAACACATTTAAAGTATTATTATTGGAAAGAGAGGTCATGATACAATCAAAAACATAAATACGTTATCTGTATGGCGGTAACATTGTAAGACTCATTTCACCCTTTCATCCCTCCCTTCACAGTGAACACATAAACACACTGCCCTCTCTTCCCACCCACCTAGCACCCTGCCTCGTTTACCATCTGCCCATAGCTCAATTACAGCATGTCCCAGCCCCATGAGTGTTTGTGGAGAAAAAAAAAGAGAGCAGAGAGAATATTTTGCATCTACCTGTTCATAAGATCCATGTCATACCTATTACATTTTTAGCAGATGGGTGAGTCGGCGCGCTACTACTTCTTGTCCACCTAGTTGCTATAAATGATGTCATTCTTGTTGTTAATTAATTTATCAACCAATTAAT
Source organism: Festucalex cinctus (assembly GCF_051991245.1). Classification (NCBI taxonomy): domain Eukaryota; kingdom Metazoa; phylum Chordata; class Actinopteri; order Syngnathiformes; family Syngnathidae; genus Festucalex; species Festucalex cinctus. Next base: position 23,733,598 of record NC_135424.1, read on the forward strand.
AGTGACAATTCACTAAACTTTGAAGTCATCCCCACAGTAAATCCCCAGTTGGTAGCTGAAAAATTCACTGCACATAAAAGCACCCCCCAATTTTGTAATGTCTGTAACATATGCTGTATTTACAGAACAAGGGGAGGGGGGTGGGGTGGTGGTGGGGGGAGGGGGTGGTGGTGGGTTGGAGGGGGTGGGGGGGGGGTGTAGCTCAGTGAGTTAGCATGTGTCTGGGAGTGTGCATGCAGGGGACAGGCAGTTCATATTTTGCTTTTCATTTCTAAGTGTGAAAAAAACAATTGTGGTTTGACAGAAAAACGGACAAGGCCGTGACTGCATCTTCACTGAGATCGTGTTGGAGAACAATTACACTGCGCTGAGGAATGCCCGGTATGAGGGATGGTATATGGCCTTCACCCGTCGAGGACGACCACGAAAAGGATCGCGGACGCGGCAGCACCAGCGTGAGGTCCATTTTATGAAGAGACTGCCAAGGGGTCAGCAGCCTGCGCATCCCAGCCACCAACGGCCGTTTGACTTCATTCACTACCCCTTCAACCAAAGGACTAAACGTACACAGTACTCATCAGAGCGCTGAAGAATGGAAGTGGAAAAGAGAGAAACACAGACGGACTGGTAGATTTATCAGAGGTAGATTCAGTGCTCGCTTCTGCTCCTCTTAACCCAGCAATATTCTATCTTAATGTGTAGTTGATGTGTTATTATTTTGAGGGGAAGGCTGTAAATAGACAAAAATGAGAGCTCTATTTTTCTACATCAGATTTTTAATTCCTGACTATAAAATACAAAAAGCAAAGAGTTATTTTTTTAGACGCACACAACTCATTGACTTATTGTTGACAAGTTAGTAGAGTTATTTTTTTTCTATTTGTTATACTATGGGGGTCTTTTTTTTGTATACTCTTGATTGCTGCTCAAGGAAACTTGAACAGTTAGAACGCACTGCCAAATCACATTTTTCTATGGAGAGGAGTTCAGTAACCAATGGCCATGTTTATGTGGTTGACATTGGCAGATTAGCTCCTTTCCAGACGACCTGTCATGAGGGGAATATATTTTCGTAACACAATTCAAACATTTTGTAGAATCCAGTGGAACAAAGGCAGCTATATTTGATTATTACAGGACTGTGGAGTTGTTGTGTACAAAAGACATAGGGGCCTATTCACCAAAGGTTTGCGTCGCCTTTGCACCGCAGTAACCGGCAAAAATGGAGCATTTAGGGAGCACCTAATTCACTAAACACGTGCAGATGGGGAAATCCGTCACTAAGTGCTCTGCCGAACAGATTGCGTCACGGTGCGCCGGTGTTATTTGCGCGTATGTAAATTAGGTAATTTGCATACATTTGACGCAAAATATGCCCACCGCAATGCAAATGAGACTCATTGATATGCAGCGTCTAATTCACTAACGCCAGCGCAAATAGCAACACCTCGTTTGCGTGACGCAAATAACGTTTTTGGAAAGCATGTATTAACCTGACGCACCTCGATCTCCGGTAGTACATGCCATTTGCCGCACAACATGCGCGGCTGATCACGCAAAGAGGAGAGAAAGAGAGAGAGAAAAGGAGAGCGAAGGGGAAATATTTCCGTGTTAGTTTAAGACACATCGCGTAACCCGGGCTGATCGGCAATAGCGGGGAGGCATTTTACGATCATTCTTTCGTGCCAGATGCATACTGTACGGCCACACCAACCTCTGAAAATATATTTTTGAAACACGATCGCACCAATAATTTGTACTTTATGAATGAATGACGTCGTTGTCATCCTCTCTGCTTAATGGCGCTCTAAACGCTTACTCTCGGTTCAACCTCGCTTTCTGATAATGTCATCTTTCTCGCAGCTGTTACTATAACAACTATGTTCTTGGCGCAAATCCATTGCCATGTGTGGTAAATCAGGTGCAAATTTGCTGTCAGTTTTGTGGGCGTGTTTGCGCCGGTATATGATTAGAGCAATATCCTTAGTGAATAGGTGGGTAACTGGGCGCCGACTGCGGGTGCAGTTGTGGTGCAATATTTCGTGCTATTACTGGACGCAGCACATTCTTAGTGAATATGCCCCAAAAAGTTGTAAAGATACCCTGGACATACTCATTACACCTGGAACTGGCTTGTGCTTTGTCTATTTGTATTTGTATGTTTTTCTACATATAAAATATATATTTTATTTGACGTGTAAAATAATTTTAAGGATGAAATATTTATTTAAATGTGTAATGAAATACTGATAATAAATTTTTGTTTGGTACTACTTGGATCTGTTTTGTTTGCACCTTAATCCAAATGTAAAGACTAACAACTGATCAATTTTTCAATTATAGGTAAACCATTAAAGTTATATATATATATATATATATATATATATATATATATATATATATGTATATATTAAGGATGTAACGATATCTAAATATCGCAATACTATATCAGAATATGAAGCTCACAATACGATAATTATCACGATATTGTGGGGAGGTTGCCAATATTTAAAAAAGGTCACAATACTGTATAAAAAGAGCTCATACTAAAAAAACACAATATTGTGCTTTTGTACATAACAGCAATACATATAAACTACCTCCAATCTCTAATAACACTTAATATTGAGGCACTTACTCGCTAGTGCAAGCCCACATTGAGTTCCTCCATGTATTGACTCGCTTTACAAGCATATTACAATCCCCTTCATCTGACAATTAGTGTATTTTTAAACATAGACGGGCCAAAACATACCAAATGAAAACTAAACTGCACAGCTAGCCACAATAAATATAATAATAAATATAATAAAAATAAATGTACATTCCAAAATAAATATTTTTTTATGTTGTTAATGTATTATTTCCCTGTCATTTGATTTGGAAATTGCTGCAACATATAAAAGTACTTACTGAATAATTGTTGGAATTTATTAAAGTGTAATTCCAGAAAATAGAGCACTGCGTAAAGGGCTGCCAATATGTTAGCTAAATTTAATTTCTATGCTACAACAGTATACATAACAGCACTGGTAATTTGCAACATTTTTTTTTAAAGTTTTTAATTTTTCATAATGCTTTGTACAAATGTATGGCGAAGCTCTTTTTAAATGCTAAAATCTGATTATTTATTCATGGCAAAAAATAAAGTCAATCAATATTGCTTAACTGACGTGTAAAATTGTATAATGTATAATGTGTTGTTATTATTATTATTATTATTAGGTATTAGCAAGTACCGGGCCGATACCCAGCCTTATTCCAAGGTATTCGCAACGGATCAGAAACTACAAATTAGAATATAAATTTGCCATTAATTTCAATTTTAAGGAACAATGCCATATTTAAAACAATCTGTCATTGTTTTGTTGGGGGGAAATTTTACGTGGTAAAGTAGTAGTGGTATCAGTACTTGGTATCGGTATCAATGACTACTCAGGAGTTGAGCACTCTTACTGGTATCAGTCTGAAAAAAGTTGTTTTGAACTCCCCTAATAATAATCATCATCATCATCATTATTATTATTATTATTATTGTTGTTGTTGTTGTTATTTTTACATGTAATGCAGCACAAAAAAAATGTAGTTTAATGTTATACTTGATTATTTTTCTGACTTTTTCTAACATTCGTTTTGCACTAACACCTTTTCACAGAGCAGAGAGGAAATACTCTTGTCTTTTGTATCACCCCAGATGAAACCTGACCAGGGAAAGCTAACAAGGAGGGTATTCTTAGTCTGATCTGAACAAGGATAACAAGGTCATTTGAAGTCATGAAGATCACCCCCTCCTTCCTTTTCAGTAGATAGCAGCATGTCAGTGTCAGGGCGCTTTGCTGTTGTCAGAATGATCCAGCCATGTTTGTTTATAGGCTTTAGCTTACACCAGGTTCTGAAGCACTCAGTATCTCCAGTGTTATTCTTTAATCTGTTGCCTCTAAGTTTACTTGATTGACTAATCACAGCATGTAGAAAAGTAGGTGGGGATGCAGGTACACACGTGGGTGAAAGAGAATGTGAAAGGGTTGCTATTATGTTAGAAGGTTGAATCCGATACATGTATTGACATTTCGTCTGTCTCCATCAACATTGACTATGTATTTAAATGATTAGTACACACCCAATCCACAGTAAATAATTTATTTGTGTTCATATGACTTTATTGTTGGTTTATGGATGGTTGGTTAATTTCTCTCTATTGGGTAGTGTGTTTGTGCTTGTTTGCCAGCAGGAGCGCAAATAGCTCCTGCAGAGCTATTTGCTTGATTGAAAGTTTGCTGGTTGCCATCCAGTGGCAGTCCACCCTTTTCTGCAATTGGCTGGCAACCAGTCCAGGGTGTACCCCGTCTACTAAGGGTGTGCCAAAAACTCGATTCATAAAAGAATCGAGATTCTCATTTATTAATCGAATCGAAATTTAATATCTAAAAATTTATTTTATTTAAGTTAGAAATGAAGAAGAAGGGGGAAAGTCAGTTGTAGCCCACATGCTGTTTTTGTGGAAAAAGTCACAATACAAAATTAATCAATGTTTAAACAAAAAACAAAAAAATGACACTAATGTCTCTATTTGTCATTTTGTCTTGCAAAGCAGACCGGAGTAGATAATGACAATGTTGTGCATATCTGTAAATTGAAGCAGAAATCATTTGTCAAATAATTTTGAATTGAAAATCGTTTGAATCGAGAAATGAAAATCGATTCTGAATCCAATCATAGACCCAAAAATCATAATCGAATCGAATCGTGAGACAAAGATTCCCAGCCCTACTGCCCAAAGCCAGCTGAGATAGGCTCCAGGACCCCCGCGACCCTTGTGAGGAAGCAGTCAAGAAAATGGATGGATGGATGGATGGATACATTTCACATGTAAAAATATAGATTTTTTGGCCTGAACTACATACAAAATGTCACAGTGCGTGGTTCATTATTAATGTCCAATGTTCAGGAAGAAATAAAAAGATGGCAGACAGAGAAACACGACAGTCTATTTTGTCACCCGTGTAAAGACAGTCTCGTGTCAGTCATTCAACCAAGAAAGAAACTAAGAATGAACAAAAGAAATAAAGATTAGCCAAAGTTGCTCTCCCCCACTCGCATAGCAACAAACGTGTTAGTCATGTTTCCCAGCATATATTCACAACTATCTCGTTACATACTGTATCTGAGCTGCATTGACTATATGTAATTACATTGCGAGAATAGTTCAGTTTCCATTCGGCCTGACAGCAGCAGAAGAGCCTGACCCACAATTTAGAGGGGGCGGACCATTGGTACATTTTCAAAATGGACAGTAAACAGCCTGACTGATAAGGAGTTTTTGAGGCCGATGCAAAAACCACAACAACTACTTTACTATACTATATAATGTATATAATGTTGTTTTTCCCCCCCACACAATGCATTTCACTGGGTGTCAGTTATATGCAAATTTTCTGTGCTAATTTTGTCAACGAAAAATTTTCGCCACAAACATTTTTTTTTTCCAGGCAAAAATTAAATTAAAACTAAAATAGAAGCCATTCATTGAGACGAAAATTAAAAGTGACTGACAATTTCGTCAATGACAAACAAAAATAAAAACAACACAATTAACAAATATTCACACAATCAAATCAGAAGGAATGAAACGCGGGTTGGAGGAAAGAACCACTCAGAAACTGTTCAGTGTTCAGTGCACTTTGTTTAATGTTCATGTTAACATTCATTATGCAGCTGTAAGATTAATCTCGAGTAATTATGCACTTTTTTTTTATTTGGTTGAAAACTGTTCTACTATTGTCAGTTCAACATGTTTAATTGAAACAATGAATAAAGACACTGTTGTATTAAATATGTCTTGCATGTTAAACTACAGTTACAAATAGGTGTGTTATAATTAGTGTTGTTCCGATACCGATACTGGTATAAACAGTGGTATCGGTATCTGTGAGTACTCACAAGTAACATGCCGATACCATTAATTCCAACACTAATATAGGATTTTGGATGCAGCATCTTGTGTCTTGCTCGTGCACGACATTCACTGATATGTGACATATCCACTGCATGCCGATCTAAGATATGCTATTGGCCCTTGAATGCTCTGAACCAATAGCAGGACAGCTTTCCGATTCCAGACGGACCTTCCTCTCCAGCACCCCTGAATATACCTTACCAGGGAGGGTGAGGAGTGTGATCCCTCTGTAGTGGAACACACCCTCCAGTCCCATTTTTTAAAAAAGGGGGACCGCCACCTTACTGCGCACCTGACCCTTTGGCCCCTTCCAGAGGTGGTGAGCCCATGGGAAGGGGGACCCACTTTACCTTTTCGGGCTGTGGATACAGGCCGGGCCACCATACGCTCGCCTTCAATTCCCGCCTCCAGGCCTGGCTCCAGAGAGGGGCCCCGGTGACCCACGTCCGGGCAAGGGAAATCTAGATCCATTTATTTTTATCATCATAAGGGGTCATTTGTGTCATGCTTTGTCTGGTCCCCCACCTAGGACCTGTTTGCCATTGTACCATTGCTATGTGATAGAACAGAGGTGCCAAATGCACAGCACAGTAGCTTAGAAAAGAGGTAAGAACTTGAAAGGAACTGTTATAATAGCAGTGGAAAGTCAATTCCAATAGCAGGCAAGGCCATTGTCCAATATTTGAACCCTTTAAACGTTTTGGAAGTTTGACTTCTCAAGAGACGAAATCAGCCTCAACTTTGAAGATCACATTCAGCTTACAATTCCTCTTCTGAGGCATCAGCCAAAATGTGGTTATTTTGTTGTTGCTCCTTGTGGTATTTTCTTGCTTAAATGAGGTCATATTACCACAGTGGGAAATTTGATTTCATAATTTTGTGTCAATTAAAAGATTATATGCCATTTGATGTGGCCTGTGAAAAGTGCTTTATTGATAACTTATCATGGATATGATATATCAAATGCTTTTGGTCACATGAAGAAAATTTGTTTTGTTTTGTCCCACCACCCCACAATAGAGACACTAAACTATTGTATTTACAAGTCAATATAGCCTTTGTGCATTTTGGGGCGGGGTGTCATTGTAACTCTTTTTCATCTTAAAGTTTCATATTTCATAGCTCATTTTTATGTTCATGTCATCCCATATAAAAGAGCATAAGTGGAAATGTGTAGTGATATTTGTGACATATGCAGGCAGACAGTTCATTTTTGATGCATCGAAGAAGCGGCGTGTCCGGCATCATATGAAATAGACAACATCGACAAGCGATCAAAACATTACATTGTATTTACAATACATTATTACATTAGTCTACATTACATACAAGGCACTGGCACATGTCACAACTTCACCAACTTCACCAAAATCACCAAGTGTGTGCAAAATTCATCTATTTGCCTATATATTGTACTCCTCCCAGAACACACAAAATGAGCTGCCCAGCAATTTTGCGCATGTAGCAGACATAAACCTGGTTCGTACATAAGCTTACACATCTGTTTGCATGAGCTATCTACCTTGTAACAATTTTTTTCCACACTCAAAACATTAGTAAATCAGGACTTATTTAGCCATGTATTAGGCATGGGAGTAATTCCTTGCAATTTACATGAACTTGAAATGTTGCTGTTTGTTGATGATTTGAAATGTGAGATGGAATGCATATTTTTCCACATGCTCAAACACTTTGGGGAGGGGCATTTTCTGATCTAGCAGAGCAATGCCTGACTATCTCCTCAATGCTCCAATCACGTAACTGATTCACAAATGGATTAAGACAAGCAGGGAGAGGAGAGGTACCAGTGTGAGTTGGCTGCTTTTTGGACGTCATTGCCTAGCTCAAGGACACCTTGACGGTGCTCAGGAAGCAGATTAGAATTATTCCATCACCAAATCCCAATTGTCCAATTTGGTACAGAGACATATTTGACGTTTGACTATCTGGTCCCAAGCCAGTTACAAACAGGGCTAGTCCATTGTAGTGGACATCTCTGAGGTCTAATACATCAATCAATGCATTCTGAAACACTAGTTGACATACTATTTGTTTGAGTTGCGAAAAGATTTCGTTTCCAATGTTGCTTCACATTTTTAACAATCACACAAATGTAAAAATGAGTGGCGAAGAGCCCAAACATTTGAATGCTTGTGTACTTCTATAATTGAATGTTACATTAAATTAAATACATGTTGTCTGGTGTGGGATGCAAGAGAGAAATGGAGCAGTTTTTGGTGATTCTTCATCTACAAAAGCCTGTCTAACCAAGAGACTTGAATAAAATGGTCTTGACAATACTTGACATTAATCTGCTTAAGTCCTTCCACATTGGATTAACACAGCATTTTCTTTTCAAATGACTGAGTTGAAGCTGCCAGACACAAGAACACTTAAAATGTGTCCCTTAGGATAACTTAGTCATGTAATCTGACAGCAATAAGCACTTTATTTGTAATTGGAGAGATGTGAATGACAGTACAGCATGTTTATTGCACTGACTCTCAAATTTGCATGCACTGGAAAGACAGCAGACTGTAAATTGATTAAATTAGGGTACTGGTCTAGCCTCTCTATAGAACCAGCTTGTGGGAAAAATCACACCTTTGTGTTGCCATGCTGCCTTGCAAATGTGGAGCAATTCCGGTGCAAAAAACGGGGGTAAGATCACTTTCATCCATTTTATTGAGCACCACCACCATCCCTAAGAATAAACAAACAAATCTAGCTTTTTCATTTGCTTAGGGAGCAATTTAACCCCTGCCACGACCCCCCTGTGGAGGCCGTAGAATAGCAGGGGTGAACAGGGAACGTGACCCTGCCTCACTAAGCAGCTTCAAATGCCACAAGCTAACACAGAGCTGCTCCAATCAAAAAGCACTTACAAACTCTAACAACTTGTTGCATGGGCTCCGAAACAGTCTGCAAGATGATGATTTTCCCAGGGAACAACTTCTGTTGACAGTCTGTGATGCAGACTGGGTGTGAGGTCGTCATTAAGGTTTTCATTGAAAATCTCCTGAAACCAGTATTTTTGAGAGTAAAATTAATTTTATTCAATTTGCCGTCTATTTAGGACACACATTTTACGGGAGGTGGAGATATAAATAATGCACTCTTAATTAATTAATGTATGATGAACTGGGAGGGGCTGAATGGGTCAACTTTCCTTTTTTTAACATAACTTTGTGAAATTTCAATAGAAAAAGATGACTATCTGTAGTGATCCCTGACAGGACAAGCCGAAAGAAAAAGAAGAAAAAGACGACAACTTTATGTGGAATAGGTACTTAAGTTGATGACTACACTACTTACCACTGCCCCCAAGTGGTAAAGAGAAAATGTTGAGTTTCAATGCAGTATGCAGACATTGGATTGATTAAATTTAATCTTTTTTTTTTTTCGTTTTTTTTTCACTTTTTTTAAGAAGTCATTTTGTAAAATAATAAAATGTAATCTGTCCATTTTTGAATCCTGCACACTATACAACAATAAAATAAATTATGTTAAAATTAGATATAATGTTGAGAGCAAATCACATGCATTACTGTATAATGTTATTCTATAGGGTTTTTTATGCATTAGCATTTACTGATTATATGTTGAATTTCTTCTAAGTCTTAAATCCAGCACCCCTCAGATAGTGTAATTACTTATTTTAATTTTGTCGGCAAATTTACTCATCATTAAATAAAGAATGGGGGCATACATAAATCGTCTATCTTCCTGAGCGATATTATGATCAGGCAGGAGATGTCAAATAAAATGATAGCTAGAGACAGACTGAAGAGGTATTTTTATTCAATTTCCTAGTTAACACAACAACAATTAAAACATTTGTATGGTGAGTCAACTTTAATTTTGCAGAAGAAAATATTGAAAGCAAAAGCAGCATTGTCAACAAAATGTTTGGATGTACTCTGTATTTCTCATAGATGAGTAGATTTGATTCCCTGAGATGTGTTCAGATGTGCGTTGTACAGAAGCACAGGATAATTCTATATTGAAAATGACAGGCCAGCCCACTATATATACGTAAGGTTAACAAAAGCTGCCAGTTCGTCCAACCTGGATAATTGAAACGCAAACAACTGATCAAAGTAGAGATCCATCTAAATAGTTTCATTGTTTATGTATGAGCCCGATGTGAGACCTGTTGACTTTTCCAATTGGAGCTGTAAACTTTTGTTTGTCCATGCATTTCTAAGACTGACTGTCAGTCTGATCTGAACAATTACTGGCTAAATGTGTTTGCCAGCTCAGAACCAGCTCCCCCTCTCGTTGCCCTAAAAAGATCAAAGGAAAGACATACCCCCCCAGTCCCGAAAGGTCCCCCTTCCCTCCCTATAGCCCCCTTCCAAACCCCTTCATTTCCTTTTAGCCATGACAGTTCAGCTGGAAAGCGAACCATAAATGATTTTTTCCGATGGCCCGGTGCTTGGGAAACGGGCTTTTTGAGCGCAATGCTTTCAACATAACCCTTTAGAAAAATAAAATAAAAAAGAAAGAAAAGGGAAGGCAAGACAAATGATCTGCATATTTCAATTATGTGCAGTTGTGTTCAGATGATCAAAGACCTGCCGGGATGTCAATTGTAACAGAAGGTCTAAGGACCCTCGTGATGTGAATGAGCACAAATTGATGCTACTGATGCTAAACGGTTAGGCGCCTCACAAAATGTCAGAAGGTCAATCAACTTTTGGTAGTCATTTGACCGTGACACAACCTTTGCGGTTTTGTGGCTTACCAGCCCTGATGGCTGCACTTGGCTGGTTTCTAATTTCATTCAACTTTACAATGTCTGCAACAAGTAAGTACTTAAAAGGATTACATTTATAAATAGCCGACAGTAGCCTATATGTCCCACTGTAAACACTTGGATCACAGCAGCTGTAGTGGAAATGTCATTTTAATTAATTAGTTTTTCAATCATTTACAAACTCTCCCAACATTTGCATTTTGCAATATAAATATTTTCGTTCTTGAAATCAATGACCTGCGATTGGTTGGCAACCAGTTCAGGGTGTACCCCGCCTACTGCCCGAAGCCACCTGGGATAGGCTCCAGCACCCCCACGACCCTTGTGAGGAGCAAACGGTTAAGAAAATGCATGGATGGATGGAAATCAATGATGTTGAAAAAATTATTTGAACGAACAATCTTCAGGATGGGTTAAACAGAAGCATCATTTTTGTGTTTTTTCATCCCAAGTGTTAAGTGAAATGAACACAACGAAATAAAACTATTATTTTTCCCAACTATTTTTGGTTGTTTTCAACCTGTATGAACAATGTGATCCATGATTTATTTATATATATATATATATTTATTTATTTATTTATTTAAATATCCATAACAGAGAGTGTTACGGCCAAAACGAGGTAGAGTTAAGTGATTTCCGTGACAAACCACGCATAATCTGTTAACTGTTGGCAGCTCTGGGACCCGGTAACGCTGCAGAAGAAGGTGGGCTCTGTTCTGGGCTCCAGTATTGAGCCAGTAGAGGTGGTAGGCAACTGGAGAATGACGACAAAGCTGTCATCTATCTGGGGTAACGCCTCCCATCCCCTGTGCGGGACTGTTCGAGCCCTGGAGAGCACAATTGGTGATAGGCTTCTTCACCCACGCTGTAACAGTGAAAGGTACCGAAGGTCATTCCTTTTTTTTTTCTTTTTTTTTTGAGAGAGAGCTCAGTATTGTTCATTCGGTAGTTTTACTGATTCAACGTGTCATCATCATTGCGCTCTCTCTCTCTCTCTCTCTTTTTTTTGGGGGGGGTTGTGTGCGTGTGTGCGCGTGTGCGTGCATGTGTGAGTGTGTGCTCATTAATTCACCTGAAACCTGTTGAAAAATCCAATACAATAACAATAAGTTGTCAGGAGACCAGAGGAAGAATCAAAGAATAGAAAGATGAAACAAAGTGAAATCCAGCACCAACCAGACACCAGAGAGCAAACCCAGGAGTCCGGAGCACCCTCCAGTAAATGCATTATGTTAATGGGTGTCCTCACAAAGATATATGTACAAGTATGCGTGTGTGTGGTGCATTAAAAAAAAATAGGGGTGTAGTGGTGGGGAGGGGACACAGATGTGGGACTACAGCACTCCTTAGCACTGCGGTCTACCCCAACTGATGGCTGCCCACCCGACTCACCTGCCCTCCTAGTTGAGAGGTGCATTAAACTTGGAGGGGAGTTGCAGGACGAAGACAGTGTATCTCTCCCCCCCAAGGAATGTGTTATGTGCCCTATGTGTATTGTGCAAAACTAGTGAAGTGAGTTAAGAGGAGAAACCAGCAGGGCCTCTCCCAACTCGGCGGGGGCAGGAGGCGTGCCTGCCCGCCCCCAGCCGACCCCCCCACTGGCACCCCGGTGGGCAGATGGGGACAGCGCTGTGGAGCAGTAGGACTTGCTACCGAAGGTCCTTCCTACCCGTTGCTGTTAGACTTTACAATCAGGTGTACTCTCAGTAGACTATTGATGTGGCGTGATTGATGTTGATGTTTCAATTTCAACAAATGTGATGATGATGATGATGATGCACACTACAGCCATCTGTTTTCATTACTGCGTTTCTCTGTTTTTATTTAACTATAGGTCGCTTGCACGTCGTCACTTCCGCCTCGGATTTGTCGTAGTCGCCATGCTGGGTGGCCTCCATTTACGTAGTGATTCGGTCTAACACGTATCTATCACGTTTGTTGTCTGCGTTTAAAATTGTACATTGTTGCTGCATCGTTGGCTGTTCGAACAAAGCCAAGGGGGAAAATGGTCGGCCTTTCTTCCGAATTCCGAAAATAACTAGGAACCAGGGCCTGGAGACAGAGGAGTGCAGACTCCGGAGGGAAGTCGTTACTTTGGGCTCGTGTGTGCAGCCATCACTTTGTGAGCGGTAAGCTTGTTTACCTTTATTTAATGCATGAGGATTAATAACGTTTCGACCGCCCATATATGGGCAAGTTGCTTATGTTTTGGATTCATGAGCAAGCAAGTTCGGTAGTACAAGCTGGCTAGCGGACGTTAGCCGAAAGCTAACATCGAACATTTTCACCCAAGTAGTGCCAGTGCAAAGTGTTTACTGCTGAAATTGGATTGATTAGTCTTGGGCTCTTAATGCCGATAACATGTTTTTTGGTGGCAAAATGTAAACTTGGAAAAAAGAGACAGAAGGGGGTGATGCAAGAAAACAGACCCCCGGTAGCCTACACATCATGCTAAAGAACTTATTCACGGCCACCCTACTGCGGCAAAATAACCAGTCTTTCCATATTTTATTTGTTTATATATTTGTTTATTTTAACAGGTCGCCCTGCGCCCGTTTTTCTGTCCAATCATCCCGACTGGGCTCCAACATTAAAGTTGGGTCCCAAGTTACAACATCTATGTCTCAGCCCAGTCGGTGCCAAGATATGAACGTGCACAGGAGAGACAAGCAAAGAAAAGACGACTCGAAGTGGCAGAGAGTTTGTTGCAGTTATGCAGCCAGATGGCTCCAGTAACCTGTACCCTCAAGTACTGCTGACATCATTGACTCTGGTATGCCACTCAGAATTCATTACATGATATATTGTATGCATGAGTGAATGTATGTGTTTATGTTTGTGTGTGTACACGCACCTTATATTTTAGAGACATTTGGAAGTGTTTATAGAAATAAGTATTTGCCTGTAGCAATGTTCATACATTAAAAAATGCAACAAAATGTGTACATTTCTTTTACACTGACAAAAAAACTATACTACTGTACTATATTAAACCTTTTACTGGTACCGTATTTTTTTGTGATCTTTTTTTTTATTATTATTATTATTTCTTTAGGGATCTCATGCCACACCGACTTGATTGCCAATGACATGATGGAAAGGAAGGCGAGCATCAAAGCATTGGAGGAGGACAACATGCGACTGTTTGTTTGGCGCTAATAAAGGCAGCGATTATACAAATTCTATTGTTGGGTTTGTTTACAAAGCTATACATAAGACAAATGACAGGATTTGACTCAATGTGCAATATGGTCCCTCTTAAAGTAATGGCATAAATCTCTATTATTTCTAAAAGCACAAAAAATGAAGTGAATAATGATTAGATGTAGTAATTTCAGGGATAAAATTGAACTGTTAATTAATGTATTTATTTTAGCACAGGTGCCTTACCATCCTGATGACGGTATGATGTAATGTTGATGGGGTACGCAATGACTTTCATTATACTATGTACAGAGGAAAAAGTTGCTCTCTTTTAAATTTGTTTAATGTAAGACAAGTACCAGTACTGTGTTTCAGTTTTCCCAATAATCCTTGTTTCACACTTGTCACAAAACCACTGTCCTTTTGGCAGTCTAGATTGGCACACTTCAAGTGATATCATTTGATTTTACAATCTGCTGCAGCACAAAAAACTACTTTATTCCGCATCTTTGAAGTACATGAGCAAGTGGTAGGTGACAGCGGCTGAGCAGGAACACTGGAAGTCCACTGCTGATCTAGTAAATGCTCTCCCGAGCAGTTCAGGTAAGGAGGGGACTTTGGGGAAAAAAAACTCTGGCTTTTCCAGCTGGCCAAAACGAGCGATCTGGGTGGACTCGCTCAATCACACTTTGTCCACACCACAAAGTCGCAGAAGTCCCGTCCAGTTAAACTCATCTGTGCCTGAATCTGAAAATATTACAAACATTGTAATGAAAATATGAAACATAGAATTAAATAAGAAACTACAAAAAGTAAAGCCATACATACCTGGTAATAATATTGGTGTTGTCGTGACAAGTGATGGGAATTGTTGCCATCCGGCACCAGACAGAAATTGGGTGTTGTGACAGCCTCCTTAACCGTGAGATCATAAGAAAAGCTGTCAGTATGCTCAGTAGTTACCATGAACACGTTTTATTGTACTGGAAACTGAAACTAAAAATACGTCCTCTGAGAGTGGTTAACCTTAACCATTTAGAATAAGTTGATTAAGTAACATGTAACTAGTGAAAGGGTAGCATTAAATTTAATTAAGCCACGGGGAGGCTGTGCAGTTACTTTTTATTCTTATACGCTCTGCCATATTTGCCTGTTATAAAATGATTAGAAAAACCACATCAGGTAAACCCAGCTGTGCATGTAAACACAATGATAACAGGAAGCCTGAGAACAAATCAACATTTTTGTGTGCAGAATTACCAACACCATGTGGTTTACTTACGTGCAACAGCAACAGTTTCTTCTGATGCGATGTTAAAGTTTACACTCTGTATCCACCCGCTTACAAAATAATTGTAAGCCTCCAGGGATTTGTTGGCGTGTTATGGAGCATGTTGTCAACACGAGGTAGTGAAAAATGTCCAGAGAAGTCACATTTGGCCAGCAAGCTTTCTCCGTCAAAAAAAAAAATCACCCTTGGTCAGGACGTAATTAGGATCAATCCCACCACACAGAGACACCTTCTGCCTGTATCGTTGTTTTTGATCTTCCGGTAAATCGTGAAAATACTGCGTAAATGACATCAGGTTGATAAGCTCTACCGTGTAACTCACGAGTGTACCTTGTGAACCGGCGGACACCCAAGATGGCGCCCGAAGAAAAAACTCCCATGATGCATTACGATGTGCAAGCGACCTATAGGCTACATAAAGATTTTTTAGGCATTTATATGAATATTGTATATGTACTGTATATTGCTAATTATTGTGTGGGAGTAAATGTAATAGGTATGTTTCATATATTGCATAGGGACATTTGTATCCACACATATATACATATCTATCAGTATATGTGTGATGATATGTATTGGTCCTGGTAACACTGTGAATTTCTCCACTGTGGCATAAATAATGGTCTTATCTTATCTTAATACTTGAATATCATTGGTGTCGGGCTGAAACCTTGTACCTAAAAAATAGTCACTTTCAACCAATAACATTGCATCCTCAAAGAGAGTAAGCCTTTTCAAAACTTTAGTTTGGTAAATAATTAGCAAAAATAAGACCCACACGTGGTGGAGTTTGCATGTTCTCCCACTGCCTGCGTGGGTCTTCTCCGGGTACTCCGGTCTCCTCCCACATTCCAAAGACATGCATGGCAGGTTAATTGGGCACTCCGAATTGTCCCTAGGTGTGATTGTGCGTGTGGATGGTTGTTTGTCTCTGTGTGCCCTGCGATTGGCTGGCAACCAGTTCAGGGTGTACACCGCCTACTGCCCAGAGCCAGCTGAGATGGGCGCCAGCTCCCCTCGCGACCCTTGTGAGGAATAAGCGGTAAAGAAAATGGATGGATGGAAGACCCACACGTGATTTATGAGGTGTCGGCCCAACGATAGCAATATGTTCTTGACCATTCGCACTGTTAGTGTCCTTTTTGTTTTTTTCAAATTGTAATTTTTTTCATACAGTAGAATGCTGTGTACCACAAAGGTCTGTATTGGGTCCAAAATTATTCCATAAGTATATTAAAATAACAACTACACCGGAATTATTAAAATGTATATATATATATATTTTTCCTGATGACAACTATTCTTGGCTCCATGTCAGATTATGATAAACTAATTCAAAAATAATAATGTGCGATTGGTTTGCTGTAAAAAAGATTTGTCTTAATACCGCTAAAACAAATCAGATGGTAGTTAATAAACAGCAAACAAAAGGTCAGCTCAGCAGATGTAAATACGTACAAGATGATTGAAACAGTGTGTACATTTTTAGGCCTGCTTGTTGATGAGCAGCTTAACTGGAACTATACTTTCACATGCACTCCAAACTTTCCAAAACGATAGGTTTAATGTTATCGCACTAAAAACTGTTATTCACACTAGGAAATGTCTTGATTATGACAATTCTGTACAATCTGTTAGATAAGACCTCTAAATAATTACATATTGACTTGGACTAGGCTGTTGTCGCTGTGACCTGTCCTGGCTCGGCATCTTCCGATCTATCTGCACTCTGGAAGACATGTCTAGTTGAAAGCAGACACCACCTACTACCAACCAGTTGGAGTGGACGCTAACTACGTGGCTCAGCCACGTTCACATAAACGATCGTTAATGTAATTCGACACCCCGGTTACAAATCTTTGTTAGAGTATAGTTAGTAGGTGTACATTTATGAGTTAAATGTATGAACATTGATCTACTAACCTCGTGAAAAATGCTCGCTGCAAATCCGTGAATAGTTTGTGGGCTGTCAGTCCTTGCTGTTGATTGCCGCTATCCATCGATGTCTTTTGTCTTCATTAGTAGGTATTCGGTAAAAAGCAACATTTGGTTTACTCCCTTGTCTGTTTGAACAACCGACCGCACAGCAAGATAGGACCAATTTATAACTGAATCGACTAGACAAAGGACTTCACGCTGTACACAATTCAATTGTTACAATCCAGGCAAGTGGTTCTTTTGCCGTCCATAGTTCAGGAGGGGGCGGTCAATAGGGAGATGAAATGGGAAACACTAAACCACCCACTCTGGCCAGACCACACAAAGTGGCCTGTGTCTACACTGGGGCAAATTGCAGTAGATGGTGTATTGGTAGGAAAACTCACAGCTATGGGCAGAAGCACCAGCTTCCAATACATGCTTGTCTGTCCAGTAGTAAAGCAGGATCCAGAAAGTAAAACCTCTGCCACAGGTGCTTTTACTCAACTGGCAGTTAAAATGCTCATCTCCAACTGTGGCTAAAGCCAAACTGTTTCAGGCTTTTTAATTTGTGGACTTGGATTCCCCAACCCGAGTGGTGTATCCTCAACAGCTCACGAGGTGTCAGGGCCTCCTACGGCAACTACCCCAATCCATCCGACGATGCAAGTGGCCAATTGGGCATATCTTCCCAGATAGCCAACCGACTTTGAAAAGATGTTGAATCAACATTCAGCTGTCGATCCTATATCGTTGAATCAATATTAACACCCGACGATATGTCATCACTTTTGCATCCTCGATTAATATTGTTCCAATGCTGAAATCGTTACGAAATCTATACGTTATTTCGATTTTAATACTGGAAGAATGTTGAATCAATGTTATGTTTTCCAATTAATGCTTCAAATATGCCTCTATTTAGAGGTCCTGCTTTATTTACAGATACAGCTAGGCTGACTAATAAAAACTTGGCTAGATTCCAGATTATTTTAAAATGAATAACGACAACGGAAAACTTCAACAAAGTTCAATAAATTTATTTAAAACGTAAGCCTCCTCCTCAATCTGACAAGCTTCCCTTAGTGCAACCATTGTCGCCAACACGGTCAGGGGCATAACGGAGCAACTTCTGTGCAATTATAGCAATTGTGTGCTGTGATGCCTCCATTCCCATCTGCCTCTTCAGTGAATCTGAGGCATACAAACAAAACGGCATTCACAGTTAATTCACATCATCCACCAAAATAATTTACAAGAAAGGTACGCTAATGTGCACCTAGCATCATTAACATTGTAATTTGGTTCGATAAGATACTGGGATAAATTTACGACCCAGACCGACAATGCTGACTTTTGGCAAGTTAATCGTGGTTGTGCTAGTGCACCAATTTCAAGTAATGTCAGTCCAGCAACTTTGACAGGTTGTGTCTGTCAGGTTCAGTGACAGGGTTGTTGAGGACCCAAATACAGGGAGCAGGGAGGTGAGGCAGGCTTGCGGATGTTGGTAACAAAAAAGGATTTTATTTCCAAAAACAAACAAGCAAGCAAGGGACAATGAATAAACTGTCAGTAACCAAAGACTAAAACTCGGAAGCAACGTAACAAACAAAACATACTAGCTTGAGACGGATAACAGAGACTCAGTTACACAAACAATGATCTGACAAAGAGTGTAGGGAAGGAGGGAACTAAATAGGAGCAGACTAATTAGACAATGACAAACACCTGGACATGATACACAGACCAGAGGGTGCTGATTGGAAGACAAGGGGACTGGGATGATGCGTTAAATGACAATGAGAATAAACTAAAGTCCAAACCAAACAGATGAAAACAAAACCCAAACCATAACAGTGTCAGGCAAAGCGTTTTAAATAAAAGTAATTAGTGGTGCAACTGATCACAAAAGTTTCGGATTGGCTCACAGATTTGAACCACGGATAGGATCATTTTTTTGGTTGAGGAAAAAAAAAAAAGATAAATAATACTTGGTCTTTGTTTTTTTTTGTAAAAAAACAAAAACAAAAACAAAAAACTTTTTCCCATTAAATTAAAAAATAAATAAATAAATAAATAAAACATCAAATATAGCCTTTTAGGAATTAGGAACACAACTTTAAAGTGCAATATGAGTCACAGCCCTTCTGCTTGGAGGAAATGTCGGCGCCACTGGACAGTCTACGCCGGTTAGCTAGGATGGATGGCGGTGGAGCTGAGGACGTGAACGTCGCCGCTGGGCGCAGTGGTGTACGTGGGTTGTGGAGTGGATGGAGGTTTGGCGCTTGGAGGAGAGGCAGTTTGGATGGGACTGGAAAATTGGACCATTCTTTTTTGTGTCATGGTGCTCATCGCGAACGCAGCAGCTGCTTGTTTATGAGCTAGCTTATAAGCAAACCTAGCTTGTAGCAAACGTGTGTGACATCATGCATGCTGAGATCACGTCTCTGATCAACTGCTGAAAGGAGGCTGATTCTGTCCTCTTTCATCTAAAAACGGCTTCAAACAATAAACATCAAAGCGTATGTAGGGATGGACGAATGTTGATTTGTTGTGATTGTATTGTATTGGTGTTAATGTTTTATGTTATGTTTTTTTTTTTTTTGTCTTTCTGTAAGGCGCTTTGTGGCAATTCAGGCTGTTTGAAAGCGCTATATAAATAAACTTGAGTTGAGTTGAGTTGAGTTGAGTTGAGAAACATTTTTATTTTATACTCAACTTAAGTTTATTTATATACACCGAAGACATGTTATCTCTTTTTTTTTTTTATATATTAATAAAAATACCTCAAAGTGCAATTTAAGGAACATTCCCTTCCTACATAGAGAATGAATTAGCCTAAAGTAAAGTAGCCTTGGTCCAGAATATTGAAAAAGAATTTAAGCCAGGTACCACCAGATGTCAAACTCATTTACAGCTACAGTACCAGCCAGTAGGGTTATATATATATATATATATATATATATATATATATATATATATATATATATATATATATATATATATATATATATATATATATATATATATATATATATATATATATATATATATATATATATATAGGGTGGCACGGTAGTCGAGTGGTTAGCACGTCCGCTTCCCAGTTCTGAGGTCTCCGGTTCGAGTCCAGGCTCGGACCTTCCTGGGTGGAGTTTGCATGTTCTCCCCGTGCCCGCGTGGGTCTTCTCCGGGTACTCCGGTCTCCTCCCACATTCCAAAGACATGCATGGCAGGTTAATTGGGCGCTCCGAATTGTCCCTAGGTGTGCGTGTGAGTGTGGATGGTTGTCCGTCTCTGTGTGCCCTGCGATTGGTTGGCAACCAGTCCAGGGTGTCCCCCGCCTACTGCCCAGAGCCAGCTGAGATAGGCGCCAGCAGCCCCCGCGACCCTTGTGAGGAATAAGCGGTCAAGAAAATGGATGGATGGATATATATATATATATATATATATATATATATATATATATATATATATATATATACACACACGTGTGTGTGTGTGGGTGTGTGTGCGTGGGGGGTGTGTGTGGGGGTGTGTGTATGTGTGTAAAAGCCTGTGAGTATCAGTATATTCTGGCCACTCACGCTCGGTAATTAGGTTGTTACTAACAAATTCTGTTATTTTTTCACTGAAAATCAGTGAGTGTTTTATGCCAGGATCCCTGTATGGGATAATGAGAGCAGAGCAACTTCATTGTTTGCATCAACCATTCAGAGTATAAATAAATATATTACAAAAGAAAAATTATATTCACATTCTTACTAATGAAATCTGCATTTAGAGTTTCTCCCACATATTTCATACTTATTGGTACAACGGTACTTACACTACTGGAGGTGTGGCAACGCAAGCTTTTTGTTAATTACAATCCCGTTTGGACCTCTCTGCCTTCTCACCCTGCTTCGTCGGATTTGGGTCTACAATCAC
Source organism: Festucalex cinctus (assembly GCF_051991245.1). Taxonomy (NCBI): domain Eukaryota; kingdom Metazoa; phylum Chordata; class Actinopteri; order Syngnathiformes; family Syngnathidae; genus Festucalex; species Festucalex cinctus. The sequence goes on from NC_135424.1 coordinate 23,754,598, forward strand.
ACCACAAACATAACAGCATCACTGTATGCGGTGTTCTACAAATTGTGCATGCATTTGTTGTGTGTGTGTGTGTGGCTTCACTGATTAAAATAAAAGTTTTCCCACTCACTTGAACATGTGATCGTGTGAACGTTATAACGTGAGGACTTACAGGAATTCCAGCGATATGTCAACTCTGTCAGCCTGGACGAGACGTGTTGGCGGCTCCCATTGCAATACGTCGCTTTGCATCACATATTTTTTAATCCACAAAAAGACAACGGCAGAGGCAGACCCAGCTTGCTACATAAATATGACGTCCGCAGTCAGAAGGCGGGCGAGCGCGTTCTGGCTAATGCGGATGTAGATTCGTATGTCAAAGGAACCGCGTCTGACCGCCCCCATCCCGATTGCCATTGGCTAACTTTAACTGTCAATCTCAAACGTGAAAGGAAGTTAATTCACGTGACACCCAGCGACTAATTTTATTGGCTATGAGCAACTTCCTTGTCATTTGTCAACCTACGGGAGCCGCCGTGGTCCAAAAATGGCAAAGTTGCCGTTTGCTGCATTTTGTGTAAGAATTGACAAATATTTTACGGGACTTTAGATGTCCCGTACATGACATAAAAATGTAGCCCAAAATACGGGAAATCCCGGCTAATACGGGATAGTTGGCAACCCTACCAGCCAGGCACTCGTAGCTAATGCTAACAGCTAGCTGCTAGCAACATACCTAACATCATAGCGTGCTAAATTAACGATTGAATATGAGTTCGGGATAGCATTGTGTTGATGTTGGTCAGAACTACAATGGCAATCAAAACTAGAGCTGCGAGCAGCTATAAAGGGCCCTCGCAGCCTGGGCCACTTTGGGGTACTTGCACGTTGGGGTACTTCACGTTGGGGTACTTCACGTTGGGGTACTGGCACATTAGGAGCAAAATTTCTTTGAACATGGCATGATAAACCTTTACATGTGGATTTTTTTTTGCCAGGTGTGATGTGTGTGTCAAGCTTAATGGGTTTTGGTGATTGTCAAGATCTGCAAAAATCAGCGTCCTTTTTTATTTTTTGGGAATGAGTTGACCTGATTGGTATTTTTTGCAAAAGTATATATACCCATTATCGCTCGTACTCATTGCACGATGTTGCTTTTATTGTCCATAGAGGCTATCAAAAATAAATAAAACAAAATAAAAAAGTACATATGGTTGGATCGGTCTGATACCAGTGAACATTTTGAGTGGTGGAAAGTAAAAGAATATTCATAAATGACTTATTTATAACACTTATAATGAGTTCACAAATTTTGTACAAAATACCGTAAGTGTTTTTTTTTTTTTTTTTTAATGCCTCAAGGACTAGGTGGCGCTGTATTTATAACTGAATGTTGTCATAGGGATACCTTCAGGCCTTAAATAAATATGCATGTACCGGGGAGTTATTAAGCATATCCTTGATTCACGATACTGCTTTTAACGTCCATGGAGGCTATCAAAAATAAATGAAAAAGTACATGTTTGGAAAAGTCTGATGCCAGTGAACATTTTGAGTGGTGGAAAGTAAAAGAATATTCATAAATGACTTAGTTATCACACTTAGAATGAGTTTACATTTTTTGTACAAAATACCGTATGTGGGGTATTTTTTTGTTTTGCCTCAAGGGCTAGGTGGCGCTGCATATATAACTGAATGTTGTCATAGAGATACTTCCAGGCCTTGACTATAAACATACATGTCAAGTTTGGGATTTTTTGGAGCATGTACCGGGGAGTTATTAAGCATATCCTTTTTCATTGCGAAACACAAAATTTGATGCCCCGCCTTCATCATATAGTATTCAGAAAAGTCAAGATTTTTCCGCCTGTCGTTGGCTCAGGTCTTGACATGGTCCAGGTCAAGTCTGAAGTCAGTTGGATGAAACATGTAGGAGAAGTGGGCAAAAGTATGCCCTCTGTAAATGTGCAAAAATCGTCAAAAATGGGACATTCAAAAATTTGTAGCTCACTTCCTGTTCATTTTAGCATATAGGTCCAATAGACTTTTTTTGTAGGTCTTCGGCTCCCTCATACACCGAAAAATTTCCAAAGATCTTGCTTAAACGTACAACCAGGGCTGCTTCATTAAAAATTTCTAGGGGGCGCTATTGAGTCATTTTTGTAAAAATAGCACAATCCACGATAAAATATTGCTCATTTTGCCAGGCCAGGTGTGCGCCAAGTTTTATGAGTTTCTGTGCATGTTTCGGCCCTCAAAATTGGCGTTGTTTTCTTGGCGAACAGCGCTTAGCCACGGCCACAGCGATTTGCGAAAACTCACAAACTTCGTGTTGTGACATCATGAAGGCCGAAACCCTCATCTGAGCAAGTATGAGGTAGGTCCAGTTAACGTGGTTGGAGAAAAACATTGAAGAAAAATCGAAAGAAAAAAAATTGCCAATAGATGTCTTAAGGGCTGGACTCTCATCAAATGTGTGAAATTTTGAGAAGATTGGACCATCTGGGTCAAGTTAAAGCAGCTTTTATTCTCACGAAAAATTATCAGACTTTGCGGCACTGTATAGGCCACGCCCTTTGACGAAAATTTACAATATTCGGTGTGGGCCATGATCAACATGTTGAGGCGTTTCTGACCAATTTTCAACTGGATCCCTTCAACGAGCTCGGCACAGTAGCTAAAAACGTAAATTATTACATTTATTGTCACCACTAGGTGGTGCCATATGTATAACTGAATTTTATTAAATAGATGTTTTCAGGCCGTGACTATTAAGTTGCATGAGAAGTTTGAGATTTTTTGGAGCTTGTACATGGGAATTATTAAGCATTTTGTCTTTCTGGAAAAATGAAATTTTAAAGGCAATATTTGATCCCCCGCCCCCGTCATATAGTATTCCAAAAAGTCAAGATATTTTGCCCAGCTGTTGTCTCAGGTCTTGAGATGCTACATGCTAAGTTTGAAGTCAATCGGATTAAAACTGTTTGGAAAGGGGGGAAATGTCTGACCACATTGAATGTGCAAAAATGGGCCAAAATTCGGATATTCAAAAATTCATAACTCACTTCCTGTACATTTTTGCTGCATGGTCCCAATTGACTTTTTGTGCGTCCCGGGGTGCTACAATACAAGTGCCTCCCAAATTTTGTAGCTCTCGGTCAAACATGCCGGGATTGGTGTTTATTTTTTTTATGGTCGGGGGCGCTATAGAGTCTCGTTATGACAACATCAGAATATCAAATTTTTCGCCGGGCCCGAAGAGTGTACAAATTTCGGTGAGTTTTCGTAAATGTTTAGGTCCTCAAAAATGCGATCGTTTGCGGAGAATAAAGAAGAAGAAGACTAATTTTTACAAAAACAATAGGGACCTCGCAGCGGTCGCTGCTCGGGCCCTAACTACGATAAAGAAAGCCTAAATGTCTGAAAGGGAAGTAAAGCTAGCTGGCCCATCACACCACAATGCCCTAACTTCAAAGTAAAAGTCTGCTAAGGCTATTATTTGGTGTTATTTTGAAGTTAGCCTTGGGCAGCGTGTTACGTTGAATATTTTTTTCAGCATCCTTGACATGTCTGAATGCGCACTGTTGCCCCCCCATCAACCATAACCCCTGCTCCCCCAAAATACGATGACTTCTCAAACACATTTCCCAGCCAATGAGTAGTCAATCAACTAGAAAATGATAACCCAACCATCGCCTGACATACCGTACATAGAACAATGTTGTTTCAATGTCACTGTCAGGTGCAGGGCTGGACTGCCCATCTGGCATACAGGGCAGATGCCTGGTGGGCCGGCGTCTTTTGGTGCCGATGCATTGCTTTCTAGTTATTATATTCGTCCATTTAAACCCCCAAAAGCCTTGCACACAGTTTAGAGGGACTAGTTCATTAGTACATTTTCAATATGTACAGCAAACTGAACTAACATCAGTCAAAATATCAGTGGCAAAACAATGTGTTAGTAGACAGGTAAGGTCAGGAGTTTGGTCGAGCCGGGCTGGGCCGGTGGACAGAAGTCAAAATGCCAGGGCCGATTTTTCTGTGCCAGTCCTGCCCTTGTCAGGTGTCTTCACTATTTGCAATAGTGATTCAACATTGTTTTGTTTTTTTTGTTTTTTTGTTTTTTTTTGTCGGAAATTTCGATATCCACCATACTGATGATATGAATGGATAAAATCAACGTTTAATCAATGTTGTCTTGCTATCTAGGTTGCACCATTTGATTGGCTGGTGCAACAGTCAGTCCAGGTGTCACCAGACACTAACGCAATTACACACACATGTAAAGAAACTCAAAAGATTGAACGCAAAACAATTACCAAACCAAAGAGGAAATAAACATTGAACAAAATACAGTGTTCCCTCGCTGTAACGCGACTCTCTTTTCACGGCCTCACAATTTCACGGATTTGTTTTAGTGCAATTTTGCATACTTTTTTTTTTTTTTTTTTTTACAGTAATGTACCTATTTTATAAAATTTATGAAGGTTTGAACATTGAGAATGTGTAAATGAGAGAAATGTGAGAAAATATATCAAATGTGTGGTGAGGGGTCTAGATCAGTGTTTCCCTACCCTGGTCCACGGGGAACACTATCCAGCCGGTTTTCCATGTCTCCCGAGTCCAACGCAGGTGAGGATCGTTATCGGGCTTCTCCAGAGCTTGCTAATGAGCTGTCATTGGAATAACCTGCGTTGCAAATAGAGAGACATGGAAAACAGGCTGGATAGTGTGCCCTGAGGACCAGGGTTGAAAAACACTGGTTTAGATAGATGACTTGGAAATTTATTTATTGTATCAATTTATCCATCCATTTTCTTGACCGCTTATTCCTCACAAGGGTCACGGGGGATGCTGGCGCCTATCTCAGCTGGCTCTGGGCAGTAGGCGGGGGACACCCTGGACTGGTTGCCAGCCAATCGCAAGGCACACAGAGACAAACAACCATCCACACTCACAAGCACACCTAGGAACAATTCGGAGAACGCAATTAACCTGCCACGCATGTCTTTGGAATGTGGGAGGAGACAGGAGTGCCTGGAGAAGACCCCGGCGGGCACAGGGAGAACATACAAACTCTACCCAGGAAAGCCGGAGCCTGGACTCGAACCGGAGACCTCAACACTGGGAGGCGGACGTGCTAACCACTCGCCCTTGTATCAATTTATTGTATTCTAAATGTATTTTTTATGATTAAAATAGTTTAAAAATGGAAATGTGTGTCTAAATAGACCTCTTGGCGTGACCAGCTCCGTGGCCTAGTGGTTGAGTGTCCTCTGTGAGTTGGAGGTTGTGGGCTCAATTCTTGGCTGGGTCATACAAATTTCACCCCACTTAGGTGGATGTGATAATCAGTGTTGCTTTTTTTCGGGAATCCCGTGACCTGAGGGACTCCTGCGTTAAAGGAAGCCTTTAACACAGATTAACCAATATCTTGGTCAGAATGACCAATTTGTATCAGTTGTCCCACTTACCAATATATATTGGTTGAAAACACCGACCATTCTAGAATGGTTGTTTTAATCAAGACACATAACTCCCAGCTAGATTGGTCAAATGTAACCCTTTATTTGGTAGATTTGACCAATCAATTTTTAGTGTGTAACTACTTTCCGGGTTTCATTTACCGCAGGTATTTTTTGGAACATAACCCCAGCAGTAAACGAGGGAACACTGTATCAACTGTTATGGTTGTGACAGATTGTGCCCCAACGCGGAGTGTTCAGAAATGTTCCAATTGTATTTATTATAGCAAACTAAAGTGAAAAACAAAACTGCTAAATACAAAAGAGCAAAGGGTTAGGGTTAGAGACCGGACTGTAACCAAACCAGAATGCGCACAACATACAGAAAACAAAGGAATAACCCAGCGAACGTGCTGGTGTGCTGTGGAGCCTTAAAACAAGGGGTTGATTACATATGCATTCAGGTGTGCACAGACCCGTCACCAGAAAGAAATTGTGGGGGGGGGCATTACCTTTTTTTTTTGGGGGGGGGGCACACTTCATCAACCTAACCCCGGGATTTCACCGGATGCGGTTGCGGTGCGGTTGCGGTGCGGTGCGGTGCGTCTTGACTGCGTGCTCCGGACGGGTCAATTTTTTTGTCAATCCACACTGGCTCCGCACAGCTGCGGTCCGGCAGCTCCGTCGCCGCCCACTTCCCAACGTGTCTCGCGGGACCGCGCGCGCGCGATCATGTGGCATTTCACAACGAGAGGTGGACTTCTTTTGATTTAACCTTTTCTTCTTCTTCTGCTATGAGATTCCATGCAGCATCCTTTTTTTGGTTGTCCTTGTAAAGTATATTAATAACGAGAGTCGGGTCAGTGCGGGTCCACTCTTTATTTCTGTCTTCCCCGTCCGGCTGCCGCTCAGTACGGCAAGCGAGACGGGCACAACAAGCAATCGCGAACATCAAACTCACAATACATTACAGTCCTTATAAAAAGGATGTGCCGTGTCATATATTATTTTGTGGTTTTCCACCTCCAATATAAACCTCTCCTCGTCCATGTTCGCTGGTGTCTAAACCGTGAATGAGCACATGGCCCGGCGACGCCCACGTCACGTTTTGCTGAAAAGCTTGCGAAATAGGAGCTGGCGAGTGTTTTATTCTGAAAGGTAACCGGAAATTTATTTTGAAACTGCCTCGGTCTTCCTGTCCCGCTCGATGTGTTTTGTGCTAGCTTGCCATTTGCCGGAGGCCTACCGCTGCGGCGTTCGGCAAAAATAGAAAATAGGTCTATCCTTGCGGAAGGCTTGCGGCACGCCACAGGCCTTCCGCAGTCGACACGCAACGCACCCGCAAGCGGTGTAAACTGCACCATTCGAATGAATGGAATCTAATTGCTTGCATCGCCGGACCGCACCGCAACCACACCGCAACCGCACCGCAACCGCAACCGGTGAAAACCCGGGGTAAATCTAATGTTCATCAGGTTGAACAGCGGCATTGTGACAACTGCAAAAGTGCTCAGAAATATTTTCTGTCACTTAAAAGCGGAAATTTGACATCTAAAAGACAAACTGAAAAAAATGTGTAGTTAATTTTGCATTTATTCAACTCAAAAGTTCATTTGAAACAAATCCACTCTTCACTTCTATAAACAACTATGTCCGAATGAATGACTGCAACCCAGCCCCTTCTATCTGGAATTGGCTAGCAGTTGCCTTCATTTGCATGTTGGAATAGGGCTGTACGATATGGATATCATTTTTGCCAGACATCTCTATTCTTTGATCTTTGACTCAGCATGAGACTTCACATCATTTTACTTTTTTTATGGTGCCTTCTGTATTTTGTGTTATTTTATTTCTATACTTATACAGATTTCTTTTTTAGTATTAATTTTATTTGCGTGTATACTTATCTACTTATATTTACTCTAATTAATTTTATTTTGTGTTATTTTATTTCACTTGTGTCTACTAAAAGACTAATTTCTATTCCATGCACAGCACTTTGTATGCAGCAATTGATGTTTTAAAGTGATTTAGAAATAAGTTGAGTTATGTCGATGATATACAGAAGCAACATATGGGTTCAGTAAAAAAACTAAGCAGAATATCAATCCAAAAGGATGTGTAAAGTGCTGTTTTTTTTAAATTAGAACTTACTGACAGTCATCAACATGAACAAACTTGGCAATAAAAAAAGAGAATTCAACTCACATTGTACTGCAACTGCTTTAGTGATAAATAATTTTATGCTCCTTAGTTGTTGTTGTGTATGTGTGACTGCTTGGGTCTGTTAACCGCATACTGTGTATTGCTACAATTCATCCGTGCTGTGTGGCTTGACTAATTAAAATAAAAGTTTGCCACTCACTTGTAAACGTAACCAGTGGACTCAGGATTCCCAATGATGTCAACTGTGTCATCCTGGATCAAGGTTTGGCGTTTGGTGGCTCCCATTAAAGCCGAACGACGAGCTCACTGCTCAGTCTTTATGCCAGCGCCAGCCGGCAAATGCGCACTATCTACCCGGAAGTAGGTTTGTCTAAGGCACGTCTGCAGAGCTCGCGTCATCCCCTCCCACCCCACCCCAGCCCTCGTGATCCGGACTGTAATTGGCTAGCCTTAGTTGTCAATCAAAGCCAAACTTGAAAGGAGGTATGTGGTTGGCTGGCACGCTATGCTTAACTTGCACCAGAAGGCGCAAGTTTACGTGACTGATAGGACGAATAGTTGGTGAGTCATCTTGCTAGGGCGGGCACGGCTGACTGACAGGGCGGGCACGGACCCCAAGGCCCGCCCATGGCGACGGGACCGGGTGTGCACCTCCCTGCACCACTGAAGTGCAACTAACATATTGTAGGGAAAACTAAACTTAGAAACCACAAGACAGAACATGACAACACTCAAAAGTCAAACAACTGATCCATTTGACGGAAGACAACATGAACATAACTACTACACATGATACCGCCCTCTTCCATCATTCATTATTAGGGCCCGAGCAGCGACCGCTGCGAGGTCCCTATTGTTTTTGTAAAAATTATTATTAGGGCCCGAGCAGCGACCGCTGCGAGGTCCCTATTGTTTTTGTAAAAATTATTATTATTATTATTATTATTATTATTATTATTATTATTATTATTATTATTATTATTATTATTATTAGGGCCCGAGCAGCAACCGCTGCGAGGTCCCTATTGTTTTTCGATCGGATTATTATTATTATTAGGGCCCGAGCAGCGACCGCTGCGAGGTCCCTATTGTTTTTCTTTTCTTTTCTTTTTTTTTTTTTTTTTCTTTTTTTTTTTTTTTTTTCTTAAAGAGCTCAGAATTGTTCATTCGGTAGTCTTACCGATTCAACGTCTTGTCATCATTGCTCTTTTTTTTTTTTTTTTTTTTTTGTGTGTATGTGTGCGTGCGTTTGCGTGCGTGCGTTTGCGTGCGTGCGTGCGTTTGCGTGTGTGCGTTTGCGTGCGTGCGCGTGCGTGCGTGTGCGTGCGTGCAAATACGTATAAATTTATACTCATTCATTCACCTAAAACCTTATAAATATCCCATTACCCTTCGCCTTAACCAGGTACTTCAGAATCTTGCCAGAGTCGTGAGGTTTAAATGGTCAGGAGACCAGAGAAAAGGTCAGAAAAAAAAGAAATAAAGAGAAAAGAAAGGTAAATCAAAGTGAAATCCAGCACCGACCAAACACTTCCTGCCTTCCCCATGATTACAAAATCAAAGTCTTACGCCAACCCCGGAAGCCTCTAAATTCCAGCAAATTTAGCGAGATCTCAAGAGACCAGAGGAAAAACTAAAGAGAGGAAGGAGGGAAGGATCGATAAGGCAGAGTGAGATCCATAGAAGCCAGTACATCCAATCCATCAAAGTGAAGTCCAGCACCAACAAGACCCCTCCTGCGTGGTTACAAAACCAGAGTCTTATGCCAACCCCAGAAACCTCATACTTCTAATAAATTAAGATCTCAAGTGACCAGAGGAAAAACTAAAGAGAGGAAGGAGGGAAGGATAGATAAAGCAAAGTGAGAACCACAGACACCAGCACCAACTGATTCAAGGGGCTGTGGGAGGGAGAGGGTACTTCTGTTGAGTTTCAGTAGATGCTGGTGCGACGGATCTGGCATGCATAAGGACCACCACCAAAGAAAGAAGCCGTCAACCGCGGTCCAGCAAAGCGAGCACCCCCCCCCCCCCGGAATCCCCAGGCCGCGGCAGCACCAAGGCCACCCCCAAGCCACCCGAGCGGACACCGGTCGGCGAGCCGACCCAGACACCCGGAACACCCCCGCCCCAGCCCCGGGCCCAAGGCCGCAGAACGAGGCCCAGCGGGCCCCCACAGCGCCCCACCGGTCCCCAGCCCCCATCCCCCCACGACCCCCCCGCACCCCACCCAAACCCGCCATCCACCACGACCCAGGCCCCACCACCCCCGACCCCCAAACCCCCGAACACACCCCGACCCCCAGCACCCAACCCCCACCCACCCATACCTCCACCCCCCCCCCAAACAAGCCGCCCCCCCCCCCCCCCCGACGGCCGCCCCCCCCCCCCGTGAACCCGGCCCCCCGCGAGAACCCCCCACCCCCCCCCCCCGGAAACTGGCACCGGGCAGCAGCGCAGAGAGGGAAGATGTGCCCACCCCACCTCCAGCCGCGCGAGATTTGCACAGCGGCGGGAGGGGGGAAGCAGAGGAGGAAGCACCAGGGGAGAAGGCGGAACACCAGAACACCGAGCCCGGTGGGGAGAGGCCCCGGTCGTCACGCCAGAGTACTAGTGACACCTAACCCGGTTACTGAGTCCGCCAGCTTGCCGACTGGCGAGCTCTACCCTTACACCGTGAATGTGGCCCCACCCAGTGTATATACAAGTGTGTGCGTGTGGTGCATGAAAATTGGGAGCAGGTGAGTCGGAGCAGAGGGAAAAAATTTCCCCTACTCCGACACACCCGTATCCCCCCCAAAAAAATGAATATGTATATGTGTGGTGCATTAAAAAAGGGAATGGAGGGACAAAGTGGTGGGGCAGGGACACAAATGGGGGGGACCACAGCGCTGCCAGGCACTGCAGTCCATCCCCTCTGATGGCTCCCCGCCCCAACTCACCCCTCCCCTTGGACGTGAGGTGCATTAAAATTGGAGGGGAGTTGAAGGGTGAAGACGGTGTTTCCACCCTTCCCCACCCCACCAAGAAATGTGTTGTGTGCCCGATGTGTATATTTACAAAGTGTATAGTGCAAGCTAGTGAAGTGAGTAAGAGGAGCGACCAGCGGGGCCTCACCCAACCCGGCGGGTGTAGGTGGCACGCCCGCCCCCCAGCACCCCCACCCCCACCCGCCCCCCACCTCATCCACCCGGCACCACAATGGGCGGACAGCCAGCGCAGCAGGGCTACCGGACAGCCCACCGGCCACCGGAGCCCGCCCGGGGCGCCAGGAGTTATACCGGAGTGGGGCAGGCCCCAAACCCTCGCCCGGCCCCCGGAGCCCGACGCCCGGGCCGGGGAGGGAGCCCCAGGCCCAGGGAGAGGGAGGGGGAGGGGCCGCAGGGCAGACAGGGAAGGGGGGGGGGGGGGGGAGCGGGGAGAAGACGACAAGAAGGCGAAAGGGCGGCTGCAGGGCAGGAGGGGGGGGGGGGGGGAGGAGGAGGAGGGAGGGCGACAAGGGAAAAGGGACCGGGAGGCAGAGGAGGATGGGCGGGAGGAGGCGAGGAGGGAGAGGCGACGGGGGGGAGGAAGGGGGAGGGGAGAGGGAACCACGGGGCACACCGGAGGCCCACCCACCCCGAACCGCGCCGCCGGGCACGGAGCAGCGGACCGCGCCGGGACGGCACCGCCCCGGGCACCAGGGGAAGCACCCCAACACCGCACCCCACAGGGGGCCCAGGGAGCGGCCAAGACGGAAGTCCCCCAGGGGCCGGGCATCACATTTTGAGCTAAAAAAAACTCCTCTTTAACAAAGCATACCCGGCTGTACGTTTCACCTAGAGTTACCAAAATTTGTAGAGGTATACAACAGCCCTCGAGGTACAAAAAACTCTTTTTGAACCATATGCTAAACCTAACAGGACGTCCGCCATTTTGATTTACTTTGGAATGTGTTGCCATTTTTTTTGGCCATTTCATAGGGGTCATATTTTAACAAACTCCTCCTACAGAGTTTATCCGATCATCTTCAAACTTGGTGTGATTCATCTTAAGATGTTGAAAATGAAAAGTTATTGAAAGTTTTTTATTTCGTCACACGCTGTTGTCGTGGCATGCACTTTTTGCAAAGGAAAAAAATCCTTCTTAATGAAGCATTCCCAGTTGTACGAAGCAGCTAGAGCGACGAAAAATTGTAGACATATGTAACAGCCCAGGATGTACAAAAATGTCTCTTGGTGCCATGTGCTAAACGCAACAGGAAGTCCCCCAGGGGCCGGGCATCACATTTTGAGCTAAAAAAACTCCTCTTTAACGAAGCATTCCCGGTTGTACGTTTCACCTAGCGCTATGATAATTTGCAGGCATACATAAGAGCCCACGATGTACAAAAAAGTCTCTTGGAACCATGTGCTAAACCAAACAGGAAGTCCGGCATTTTGATTTAGGCCTTTTTTAGGGGTCACATTTTAACGAACTCCTACGAAATTTATCCGACTGTCTTCCAACTTGGTGTGTTTCATCTTAAGATGTTTAAGATGCAAAGTTATCGAAAGTTTTTTTTATTTTGTCGCAAGCCGTTGCCATAGCGATGCATTATTTGCCAAGTAAAATGCTGCTTTTTTTTTTTTTTGTCTAAATGAGCGAAAACTCATGGAACTTTACACACACATCAGACTTGTCATAAACATGAATATTTTAGAGATTTCTTGTGCAATTTGCAATAAATGGCTCAATAGCGCCTTATAGATATTTTTATGAAGCTTTTGGAAATGTATGATTCAGCTAGATTTGTAAAAATTGGGATACCTATCAGCCTAAGACTGACAAAAAAGTTTCTAAAGCCATATGCTAAACCAAACAGGAAGTCTGCCATTTTGATTTACTTTGCTATTTGTAGCCATTTTTTGGGGCCTTTTATAGGCCTCATATTTTCTACAAAACTTATCAGATCGTCTTCATTCTTTGGCGTGTTTCATCTGAAGATATTTAAGATGAAAAGTTATTGAAATTGTTTGTCACGCCTTTGCTCTAGCGATGCATTGTTTGCAAAGAAAAATACTTTTTTTTTTGAAAGTCTAAATATGAGCGAAAACTCAAAACTTTGCACACAGATCAGACCTCTCAAGAACATGAATATTTTAGAGATTTGTTGTGCAATTTGTAATAAATGGCTCAATAGCGCCCTCTAGACATTTTTATGAAGTATTTCCGATTATATGATTCAGCTAGATGTGTGAATATTTGGAGGCACACCTATCAGTCTAATACCTACAAAAATTATTCTATAGCCATGTGCCAAACCATTGTGATTTTATTTTGTTAATTGTGCATCATTTTTGGCCTTTCCATGAAACTTTGCAAGCACAAAGCATGGCAAAAACATTTACAATTTAGACGGTTTCCTATGAAACAGTACCCCAACATGCCAGTACCCCGACGTGCAAGTACCCCAACGTGGCCCAGGTTGCGAGGGCCCTTTATAGCTGCTCGCAGCTCTAGTTAGGGCCCGAGCAGCGACCGCTGCGAGGTCCCTATTGTTCCTGAAGGAATTCTTATTATTATTAGGGCCCGAGCAGCGACCGCTGCGAGGTCCCTATTGTTTTTCAAGGAATTCTTATTAGGGCCCGAGCAGCGACCGCTGCGAGGTCCCTATTGTTCCTGAAGGAATTCTTATTAGGGCCCGAGCAGCGACCGCTGCGAGGTCCCTATTGTTTTTCAAGGAATTCTTATTATTCTTCTTCTTTTTATTTGTTATTATTCTTTTCCGCAAACAATCACATTTTTGAGACACTAAACGTGAACGAAAACTCACCAAACTTTACACACACGTCAGGCCTGGCGAAAAATTTGATATTTTAAAGTCGCCATAGGTGATAACAGAAAAATGGCTCCATAGCGCCACCTACATAGGTTAAACAGATCCCTGGCCCGCTACGATTGTCCGACGGCTATGAAAATTGTGTGGCACCTGTAGCACATCCAGATGAACAAAAACCTCTTTGATGTGTGTACCCTAAAATAGACAGGAAGTGAGATATGAGTATTTAAATGTCCAATTTTGGCCAATTTTTGCACATTTACAGGGGTCATACTTTTGCCTGCTTCTCCTACACGGGTAATCCAATTGACTTCAAACTTGGGATGTACCATCTCAAGACCTGGGACAACACCATGGTAAAAAATCTAAAGTTTTCGACATACTATATGACGGCGGTGGGGCATCAAATTTAGAGTTTCAAAACTCTTACTAAACGTAGTATTGCCGGTTGTATGTTTAACCTAGAGCTACGAAAATTGGTACACATATGTAACAGACTATGACCTACAAAAAAGTCTGTTGGTGCCATATGCTAAACCCAACAGGAAGTCCGCCAGAGGCGGGGCATCAAATTTTGAGTTTCAAAATTCTTACTTAATGAAGCATTCCCGGCTGTACGTTTCACCTAGAGTTACCAAAATTTAAAGACATATGTAACAGCCCTCAAGGTACAAAAAACTCTTTTTGAACCATATGCTAAACCTAACAGAAAGTCCACCATTTTGATTTACTTTGGAACGTGTTCCCATTTTTTTGGCCATTTCATAGGGGTCCTATTTTAACGAACTCCTCTTACAGAGTTTATCCGATCATCTTCAAACTTGGTGTGATTCATCTTAAGATGTTGAAGATGAAAAGTTATTGAAAGCTTTTTATTTCGCTGCACGCTGTTGTCGTGGCATGCACTTGTTTGCAAAGGAAAAAAATTCTTCTTAATGAAGAATTCTCAGTTGTACGAAGCAGCTAGAGCTACGAAAATTTGTAGACATATGTAACAGCCCACGATGTACAAAAAAGTCTCTTGCTGCTTTGTGCTAAACCCAACAGGAAGTCCCGCAAGGGCCGGGCATCACTTTTTGAGCTAAAAAACTCCTCCTTAACGAAGCATTCCCGGTTGTACCTTTCACCTAGCGCAATGATAATTTGGAGGCATACATAAGAGCCCACGATGTACAAAAAAGTCTTTTAGAACCATATGCTAAGCCAAACAGGAAGTCCGGCATTTTGATTTACTTTGCTATTTGTAGCCATTTTTTGGGGGCCTTTTATAGGCCTCATATTTTCTACAAAACTTATCAGATTGTCTTCATTCTTTGGCATGTTTCATCTGAAGTATTGCCGGTTATACGTTTAATCTAGAGCTACGAAAATTGGTACACATATGTAACAGACTATGATCTACAAAAAAGCCTGTTGGTGCCATATGCTAAACCTAACAGGAAGTCCGCCAGAGGCAGGGCATCAAATTTTGCATTTCAAAATTTTTACTTAATGAAGCATTTCCGGCTGTACGTTTCACCTAGAGTGACCAAAATTTGAAGACATATGTAACAGCCCTCGAGGTACAAAAAACTCTTTTTGAACCATATGCTAAACCTAACAGGAAGTCTGCCATTTTGATTTACTTTGGAACATGTTGCCATTTTTTTGGCCATTTCATAGGGGTCTTATTTTAACGAACTCCTCCTACAGAGTTTATCCGATCATCTTCAAACTTGGTGTGATTCATCTTAAGATGTTGACGATGAAAAGTTATTGAAAGCTTTTTATTTCGTCGCACGCTGTTGTCATGGCATGCACTGTTGGCAAAGGAAAAAAAAATCCTTCTTAATGCAGCGTTCCCAGTTGGACGAAGCAGCTCGAGCTACAAAAATTTGTAGACATATGTACACATTTGTCCACATATATATATTTACATATGCATGTAAAAAAATTATGTCAGGCTAAACTAAATGGTTGATTAGGCCCCACACATTTTCACCTTACCATACCCGGCCCTCTTTGCAAAAGGTTTGAACACTCCTGGCCTAAACCTAGGTGTATACTCAAACTATGCACGCACATAAAGCCTGGAACAAAATGTGTAATTTAGAGGGTTCTTGTTTTGTTTTTTGTATTCCTTATATTTCATGTCATTATACTTGACACACTATTTTTACTACTCACTGAATCAGTTATAAGAACATTTAATTGATACAATCCAATCACATCCTAGAGAATTGAAAACACATTCAATCATGAGGTTGTTAAGACACATTTACTTCTGTAGCACGTAACCACAAACAAGTTGCGACATCCCCTGATCTAACCCTCCAACCGGGCAAGGAAAAACTTTCAGGGGTCATATTTTAACGAACCCCTCCTACAAAATTTATCCGACTGTCTTCAAACTTGGTGTGTTTCATCTTAAGATGTTTAAGATGCAAAGTAATCGAAAGTTTTTTATTTTGTAACACGCTGTTGCCATAGCAATGCATTGTTTGTCAAGTGCTGCTTTTTTTTTTTTTATACACATGAAAACTCATGGAACTTTGCAAACACATCAGACTTGTCATGAACATGAATTTTCAGAGATTTATTGTGCAATTTGCAATAAATAGCGCCCTCTAGACCTTTTTATGAAGCATTTCCGATTGTATGATTATGCTAGACCTACAAAAAAGTATGATGTAGCCATTTGCCAAACCAAAGAGGAAGTCCGCTATTTTGATTTTATTTTGGGAATTATACATCATTTTTGGCCTTTTTCATTCAACTTTGCACAGACAAGGCATGGAAAAAACTAACATTTTAAATGGTCCTTGTTCCATGTAACAGTTGTCAAGTGCTGCTTTTTTTTTTTTTTATACACATGAAAACTCATGAAACTTTGCAAACACATCAGACTTGTCATGAACATGAATTTTCAGAGATTTATTGTGCAATTTGCAATAAATAGCGCCCTCTAGACATTTTTATGAAGCATTTCCGATTGTATGATTATGCTAGACCTACAAAAAAGTATTATGTAGCCATTTGCCAAACCAAAGAGGAAGTCCGCTATTTTGATTTTATTTTGGGAATTATACATCATTTTTGGCCTTTTTCATTCAACTTTGCACAGAAAAGGCATGGAAAAAACTAACATTTTAAATGGTCCTTGTTCCATGTAACAGTTGTCAAGTGCTGCTTTTTTTTTTTTTTATACACATGAAAACTCATGAAACTTTGCAAACACATCAGACTTGTCATGAACATGAATTTTCAGAGATTTATTGTGCAATTTGCAATAAATAGCGCCCTCTAGACATTTTTATGAAGCATTTCCGATTGTATGATTATGCTAGACCTACAAAAAAGTATTATGTAGCCATTTGCCAAACCAAAGAGGAAGTCCGC
Organism: Festucalex cinctus; assembly: GCF_051991245.1. Classification (NCBI taxonomy): domain Eukaryota; kingdom Metazoa; phylum Chordata; class Actinopteri; order Syngnathiformes; family Syngnathidae; genus Festucalex; species Festucalex cinctus. The sequence goes on from NC_135424.1 coordinate 23,771,385, forward strand.
TATTTTGATTTTATTTTGGGAATTATACATAATTTTTGGCCTTCTTCATTAAACTTTGCACAGACAAGGCATGGAAAAAACTAACATTTTAAATGGTCCTTGTTCCATGTAACAGTACCCCAACGTGCCAGTACCCTGACGTGCAAGTAACCCAACGTTGTGCTCAATAGCGCCCTCTATGCATTTTTATGGAGCATTTCCAATTGTATGATTCAAGCGATACACAACTAAAGATGACTTGACCTAGATTTGTGAAAACTGGGAGGCATACCTATTAGCTTAAGACCTACAAAAAGTATTCTGTAGCCGTATGCTAAACCTAAAAGGAAGTCCGCCATTTTGAATTTATTTTGGGAATTGCACACCATCTTTGGCCTTTTGCACTCACAAAGCTTGTCAAAAACATTTTAGATGGTCCTTGTCCTATTTGACAGTACCCCAACGTGCCAGTACCCCGACGTGCAAGTACCCCAACGTGGCCCAGGTTGCGAGGGCCCTTTATAGCTGCTCGCAGCTCTAGTTATTATTATTCTTCTTCTTCTTTGTTATTATTCTTTTCCGCAAACAACCACATTTTTGAGGCACTAAACATGAACGAAAACTCACCAAACTTTACACGCAGATCGGGTCTGGCGAAAAATTTGATATTTTAAAGTCGCCATACATGATAACAGAAAAATGGCTCTGTAGCGCCACCTACATAGGTTTAACGGATCCCTGTCCCGCTACGATTGTCCTATGGCTACGAAAATTGTGTGGCACCTGTAGCACATCCAGATGAACAAAAACCTCTTTGATATGTGTACCCTAAAATAGACAGGAAGTGAGGTATGAGTATTTGAATGTCCAATTTTGGCCCATTTTTGCACATTTACAGGGGTCATACTTTTGCCCGCTTCTCCTACACGGTTAACCCGATTGACTTCAAACTTGGGCTGTACCATCTCAACACCTGGGACAACATCATGGTAAAAAATCTAAAGTTTTTGACATACTATATGACGGTGGCGGGGCATCAAATTTACAGTTTCAAAATTCTTACTTAACGAAGCATTGCCGGTGGTACGTTTAATCTAGAGCTACGAAAATTGGTACACATATGTAACAGACTATGATCTACAAAAAAGCCTGTTGGTGCCATATGCTAAACCTAACAGGAAGTCCGCCAGAGGCGAGGCATCAAATTTTGTGTTTCAAAATTCTAACTTAATGAAGCATTCCCGGCTGTACATTTCACCTAGAGTTACCAATATTTGAAGACATATGTAACAGCCCTCAAGGTACAAAAAACTCTTTTTGAACCATATGCTAAACCGAACAGGAAGTCCGCCATTTTGATTTACTTTGGAACGTGTTGCCATTTTTTGGGCCATTTCATAGGGGTCTTATTTTAATGAACTCCTCCTACAGAGTTTATCCGATCATCTCCAAACTTGGTGTGATTCATCTTAAGATGTTGAAGATGAAAAGTTATTGAAAGCTTTTTATTTTGTCGCACGCTGTTGCCGTGGCATGCACAGTTTGCAAAGGAAAAAATTACTTCTTAATGAAGCATTCCCAGTTGTACGAAGCAGCTAGAGCTACGAAAATTTGGAGACAAATGTAACAGCCCACGATGTACAAAAAAGTCTCTTGGTGCCATGTGCTAAACCCAACAGGAAGTCCCGTAGGGGCCGGGCATCACATTTTGAGCTAAAAAACTCCTCTTTAACGAAGCATTCCCGGTTGTACGTTTCACCTAGCGCTATGATAATTTAGAGGCATACATAAGAGCCCACGATGTACAAAAAAGTCTCTTGGAACCATGTGCTAAACCAAACAGGAAGTCCGCCATTTTGATTTATGATGGGATTTGTAGACTTTTTTTGTGGCCTTTTTTAGGGGTCATATTTTAACTCCTCCTACAAAATTCATCCGACCGTGTTCAAACTTGGTGTGTTTCATCTTAAGATGTTTAAGATGCAAATTTATCGAAAGTTTTTTATTTTGTCGCACGCTGCTGCTATAGCGATGCATTGGTTGCCAAGTAAAGTGCTGCTTTGTTTTTTTTTATCTATACATGTGTGAAAACTCGTGAAACTTTGCACACACATCAGACTTGTCATTAACATGAATTTTTAGAGATTTCTTGTGCAATTTGCAATAAATCGCACCCTCTATACATTTTTTATGGAGCATTTCCGATTGGATGATTCAAGCGCAAAATAACTAAAGATGACTTGACTTGACCTAGATTTGTGAAAACTCAGAGGCATACCTATTATATTATTATTATTTTTTGTACCTTACAAGATTATCTCTTGTGCCACATTAAACCCCTTTGCAGGCCTGAGCCAAACCACGGTCCATACATTTGATACCACTGCTTTATTTCAATGGTCAAGTACTTCATAACCACACCTACTTATGCTTGTCCTTGCATATATAGTAGACAACAAAGAGCTCTTTCAACAAAAGACATTTCCATCTACAAAGTCATACAAGGTAAGCACTCTATAAATTCTGCAATCACTACACTTCTATTCCTAAATTATCACTTCAAATACCAACAATGGTTAATACAGCTACAAATTTCTTGTATGTTTATGAAGTATGATACTGTATTTATTTCTACTCCTTTGCTTTTCTACAGAACATGAACAAATCAACAAGCAAATTCTCTTTTGATAAAGACCCTCTAATCATCTCCATACGCAAAGATTGCCAACTTTTTTCCGTAAGTATACAATACATAAACTAAACAGGACAACTTTCTCAATCATATACAGTATGCCATACATATATGTATTAAGTTCTCATTTATTAACAGGTTTGTTAAAGGCACCTTTAGTGTGTTTTTCTGTTTGTAATGTTTCTCCACGAGCACGTCTAGCCATTGATATCATGTAGAACACATATGCTAACCTTTTAGAGACAATTGAAGCTTACTTGCACAGTAGCCACTATCTTAACCACTTAATTCACATGTCTACTTGACAACTTATTACATGTAGTGAAATGGTACTTTGTGCGTCTTATGCTTTTTTCTGAACACTGCTTTTCAACTCTTTCCTTAAAACCAATACATGCGGCACTGTTATACTGTATAAATATATATGTCCGTGTGTATATATAACCATTTATGTACCTGTCGTATCCTTACTTTTATTCATCATTTCATCACACAATCCTAAAACATTGCTTTTTGACCCAGAGGATTCAACTATACCATTTTTGCGTGTCTTATTACTTACTAGCTATATTATTTATTAACGGGCAAAAACTATGAATATAAGATCACCGTCAAATATTACGTCTGTAATATCCATATACAGTGCATTACATAATATGCATTTGTATTAAGACACTACCATGCTAAAAATATGCACACGACTGTTCTGTAAACTACACCTAAGACAACCAAACTTCACAGATCTAACATGATTCTTCATTCTTTTTTGTTCTACAGATGTATCAAATGCTGCCACACAGACAGAAGAAGCCACTGAGGACATGCACGAAGACGATGATCACAATATAACAGGACAGGTTAACCCCCCTGAAGTTTTAGCCCGCAGATCAAAGCGTCCTAGGACTAATTCATCCATGGAGGTTACATTATCCTAAGACAGACTACGTGCTAACCCAAACTCTTTGACCCCAAGGGATTCATCTGTCCCAGAAAACTTTTACACTAAAGAGTTTATCTGTCCTAGGGCGCTGTTAACCCCAGGTTAAAGTGTTATTTAATCTGTCCTGTTACAACAGCTATACATAAACAGCTGCATTCCTCTCCTGTTCCATCTCTCGCACTTCTTTCATCTCTTTTTCTCCTCTACTTATACCTATGCTTGCTCATGTGCTTTTTTCCCCTTTAGATGATGTCATTGGTTAGCCTGCTTCAAAGCTACATTTTTTCTTGAATAACTGTCACACATTTACTGTTTGCTGGACCCTACAAAACTGTCACAATACTTCACTATGTCATGAATACGTATGTGTTGCACAGCGACACCACATTAAGAGTCATCAAAAAGCTTTTTATTTGATCACACACCATCTCTGTGCCATGCAATGTTTTCAAATAAACAGATGCTGGTTTTGAATATCAAACGAGCGACTTTTCATGAAACTTTGCACACACATCAGAAAGTCCACACTTTTGAATTTATTTTGGGAATTGTGCATCATTTTTGGCCTTTTACTGCACCTTTTTACACACAAGGCACGGCAAATGCATTTCTATTTTCCATGGTCCTTGTCTATTTAACAGTACCCCAACGTGCAAGTCCCCCGACTTGCATATACCCCAACGTGGCCCGGGTTGCGAGGGCCCTTTATAGCTGCTCGCAGCTCTAGTTCTTCTTCTTTTTATTTGTTATTATTCTTTTCCGCAAACAATCACATTTTTGAGACTCTAAACGTGAACGAAAACTCACCAAACTTTACACACACGTCAGGCCTGGCGAAAAATTTTATATTTTAAAGTCGCCATAGGTGATAACAGAAAAATGGCTCCATAGCGCCACCTACATAGGTTAAACAGATCCCTGGCCCGCTACGATTGTCCGACGGCTATGAAAATTGTGTGGCACCTGTAGCACATCCAGATGAACAAAAACCTCTTTGATGTGTGTACCCTAAAATAGACAGGAAGTGAGATATGAGTATTTAAATGTCCAATTTTGGCCAATTTTTGCACATTTACAGGGGTCATACTTTTGCCTGCTTCTCCTACACGGTTAATCCAATTGACTTAAAACTTGGGATGTACCATCTCAAGACCTGGGACAACACCATGGTAAAAAATCTAAAGTTTTCGACATACTATATGACGGCGGTGGGGCATCAAATTTAGAGTTTCAAAACTCTTACTAAACGTAGTATTGCCGGTTGTATGTTTAACCTAGAGCTACGAAAATTGGTACACATATGTAACAGACTATGACCTACAAAAAAGTCTGTTGGTGCCATATGCTAAACCCAACAGGAAGTCCGCCAGAGGCGGGGCATCAAATTTTGAGTTTCAAAATTCTTACTTAATGAAGCATTCCCGGCTGTACGTTTCACCTAGAGTTACCAAAATTTAAAGACATATGTAACAGCCCTCAAGGTACAAAAAACTCTTTTTGAACCATATGCTAAACCTAACAGAAAGTCCACCATTTTGATTTACTTTGGAACGTGTTCCCATTTTTTTGGCCATTTCATAGGGGTCCTATTTTCACGAACTCCTCTTACAGAGTTTATCAGATCGTCTTCAAACTTGGTGTGATTCATCTTAAGATGTTGAAGATGAAAAGTTATTGAAAGCTTTTTATTTCGCTGCACGCTGTTGTCGTGGCAAGCACTTGTTTGCAAAGGAAAAAAAATTCTTCTTAATGAAGAATTCTCAGTTGTACGAAGCAGCTAGAGCTACGAAAATTTGTAGACATATGTAACAGCCCACGATGTACAAAAAAGTATCTTGCTGCTTTGTGCTAAACCCAACAGGAAGTCCCGCAAGGGCCGGGCATCACTTTTTGAGCTAAAAAACTCCTCTTTAACGAAGCATTCCCGGTTGTACCTTTCACCTAGCGCTATGATAATTTGGAGGCATACATAAGAGCCCACGATGTACAAAAAAGTCTTTTAGAACCATATGCTAAGCCAAACAGGAAGTCCGGCATTTTGATTTACTTTGCTATTTGTAGCCATTTTTTGGGGGCCTTTTATAGGCCTCATATTTTCTACAAAACTTATCAGATTGTCTTCATTCTTTGGCATGTTTCATCTGAAGTATTGCCGGTTATACGTTTAATCTAGAGCTACGAAAATTGGTACACATATGTAACAGACTATGATCTACAAAAAAGCCTGTTGGTGCCATATGCTAAACCTAACAGGAAGTCCGCCAGAGGCAGGGCATCAAATTTTGCATTTCAAAATTTTTACTTAATGAAGCATTTCCGGCTGTACGTTTCACCTAGAGTGACCAAAATTTGAAGACATATGTAACAGCCCTCGAGGTACAAAAAACTCTTTTTGAACCATATGCTAAACCTAACAGGAAGTCTGCCATTTTGATTTACTTTGGAACATGTTGCCATTTTTTTGGCCATTTCATAGGGGTCTTATTTTAACGAACTCCTCCTACAGAGTTTATCCGATCATCTTCAAACTTGGTGTGATTCATCTTAAGATGTTGACGATGAAAAGTTATTGAAAGCTTTTTATTTCGTCGCACGCTGTTGTCGTGGCATGCACTGTTGGCAAAGGAAAAAAAAATCCTTCTTAATGCAGCGTTCCCAGTTGGACGAAGCAGCTCGAGCTACAAAAATTTGTAGACATATGTACACATTTGTCCACATATATATATTTACATATGCATGTAAAAAAATTATGTCAGGCTAAACTAAATGGTTGATTAGGCCCCACACATTTTCACCTTACCATACCCGGCCCTCTTTGCAAAAGGTTTGAACACTCCTGGCCTAAACCTAGGTGTATACTCAAACTATGCACGCACATAAAGCCTGGAACAAAATGTGTAATTTAGAGGGTTCTTGTTTTGTTTTTTGTATTCCTTATATTTCATGTCATTATACTTGACACACTATTTTTACTACTCACTGAATCAGTTATAAGAACATTTAATTGATACAATCCAATCACATCCTAGAGAATTGAAAACACATTCAATCATGAGGTTGTTAAGACACATTTACTTCTGTAGCACTTAACCACAAACAAGTTGCGACATCCCCTGATCTAACCCTCCAACCGGGCAAGGAAAAACTTTCAGGGGTCATATTTTAACGAACCCCTCCTACAAAATTTATCCGACTGTCTTCAAACTTGGTGTGTTTCATCTTAAGATGTTTAAGATGCAAAGTAATCGAAAGTTTTTTATTTTGTAACACGCTGTTGCCATAGCAATGCATTGTTTGTCAAGTGCTGCTTTTTTTTTTTTATACACATGAAAACTCATGGAACTTTGCAAACACATCAGACTTGTCATGAACATGAATTTTCAGAGATTTATTGTGCAATTTGCAATAAATAGCGCCCTCTAGACCTTTTTATGAAGCATTTCCGATTGTATGATTATGCTTGACCTACAAAAAAGTATTATGTAGCCATTTGCCAAACCAAAGAGGAAGTCCGCTATTTTGATTTTATTTTGGGAATTATACATCATTTTTGGCCTTTTTCATTCAACTTTGCACAGACAAGGCATGGAAAAAACTAACATTTTAAATGGTCCTTGTTCCATGTAACAGTTGTCAAGTGCTGCTTTTTTTTTTATACACATGAAAACTCATGAAACTTTGCAAACACATCAGACTTGTCATGAACATGAATTTTCAGAGATTTATTGTGCAATTTGCAATAAATAGCGCCCTCTAGACATTTTTATGAAGCATTTCCGATTGTATGATTATGCTAGACCTACAAAAAAGTATTATGTAGCCATTTGCCAAACCAAAGAGGAAGTCCGCTATTTTGATTTTATTTTGGGAATTATACATAATTTTTGGCCTTCTTCATTAAACTTTGCACAGACAAGGCATGGAAAAAACTAACATTTTAAATGGTCCTTGTTCCATGTAACAGTACCCCAACGTGCCAGTACCCTGACGTGCAAGTAACCCAACGTTGTGCTCAATAGCGCCCTCTATGCATTTTTATGGAGCATTTCCAATTGTATGATTCAAGCGATACACAACTAAAGATGACTTGACCTAGATTTGTGAAAACTGGGAGGCATACCTATTAGCTTAAGACCTACAAAAAGTATTCTGTAGCCGTATGCTAAACCTAAAAGGAAGTCCGCCATTTTGAATTTATTTTGGGAATTGCGCACCATATTTTGCGTTTTGATTAAACTTTGCACACACAAGGCTTGTCAAAAACATTTTAGATGGTCCTTGTCCTATTTGACAGTACCCCAACGTGCCAGTACCCCGACGTGCAAGTACCCCAACGTGGCACGCCTTTGCTGTAGCGATGCATTGTTTGCAAAGAATTTTTTTTTTTATATGATTCAGCTAGATGTGTGAATATTGGGAGGCATACCTATCAGCCGAATACCTCGACAAAGCATTCCATAGCAATGTGAACAAACACAAAAAGCATGGCAAAACATTTACAATTTAGACGGTTTCTTATGAAACAGTACCCTAACGTGCCAGTACCCCGACGTGCAAGTACCCCAACGTGGCCCGGGTTGCGAGGGCCCTTTATAGCTGCTCGCAGCTCTAGTTAGGGCCCGAGCAGCGACCGCTGCGAGGTCCCTATTGTTCCTGAAGGAATTCTTATTATTATTAGGGCCCGAGCAGCGGCGGCGGCGGTGCCGCTGCGAGGCCCTATTGTTTTTGTAGGAATTCTTATTATTATTAGGGCCCGAGCAGCGACCGCTGCGAGGTCCCTATTGTTTTTGTAAAAATTATTATTTTTAGGGCCCGAGCAGCGACCGCTGCGAGGTCCCTATTGTTTTCCGTTCGAATTATTATTAGGGCCCGAGCAGCGACCGCTGCGAGGTCCCTATTGTTTTTGTAAAAATTATTAGGGCCCGAGCAGCGACCGCTGCGAGGTCCCTATTGTGTTTGTAAAAATTATTATTAGGGCCCGAGCAGCGACCGCTGCGAGGTCCCTATTGTTTTTGTAAAAATTATTATTATTATTATTATTATTATTATTATTATTAGGGCCCGAGCAGCTACCGCTGCGAGGTCCCTATTGTTTTTCGATCGGATTATTATTATTATTATTATTATTATTATTATTCTTTTTCTCCGTAAACGATCACGATTTTGGGTACCTAAACATTTCCGAAAACTCACCAAACTTTGCACACTCCTCAGGCCCGGCGAAAAATTTGATATTATGAAGTCGTCATAACAACGCGACTCTATAGCGCCCCCTAGCATAGAAAAATAAAAACCAAGCCCGGCATGTTTGAGCTAGAGCAACGAAAATTGGCAGGCACGTGTAGCACCCCGAGACGCACAAAAAATTCTATTGGGACCATGTAGCTAAAATGTACAGGAAGTGAGCTATGAATTTTTTAATGTCCAATTTTGGCCTATTTTGGCACATTCACTGTGGTCATGCTTTTTCCCCCTTTGCAAACATTTTTCATCCAATTGACTTCAAACTTGGCATTTATCATCTCAAGACCTGAGAGAACAACTGGGGAAAAAATCTTGCCTTTTCGAAATACTATATGACGGGGGCGGGGCATCAAATATTGCCTTTAAAATTTCATTTGTCCAGAAAGAGCAAATGCTTAATAACTCCCATGTTCAAGCTCCAAAAAATCTCAAACTTATCAGGCAACTTAATAGTCACGGCCTGAAAACATCTATATGATAAAATTCAGTTATCCATGTAGCGCCACCTAGTGGTAACAATAATTGTCAGACTTTACGTTTTTAGCTACTGTGCTGAGCTCGTTGAAGGGATCCAGTTGAAAATTGGTCAGAAAAGCCTTAAGATGTTGATCATGCCCCACACCGAATATTGTAACTTTTCGCCAAAGGGCGTGGCCGCTACGGTGCCGCAAAGTCTGAAGATTTCTCGTGACAACAAAAGCTGCATTAACTTGACCGAGATGATGCTATCTTCTCAAAATTGTACACAATTGATGAGAGTCCAGCTCTAAAGACATCTACTAACTTACATTTCATCTAACTGATAGCGCCACCTAGTGGCAATTTTTTTTCTTACGAATTTTCTTCTACGTTTTTCTCCAAACACGTTAACTGGACCTACCTCATATTTGCTCAGATGAGGGTTTCGGCCTTCATGATGTCACAACACGAAGTTTGTGAGTTTTCGCGAGTCGCTGTGGGCGTGGCTAAGCGCTGTTCGCCAAGAAAACAACGCCAATTTTGAGGGCCTAAACTGGCACAGAAACACACGAAACTTGGCACACACAGCTGGCCTGGCAAAATGAGCAATTTTTTATCGCCGATTGTGCTATTTTTACAAAAATGACTCAATAGCGCCCCCTAGAAATCTTTAACGAAACAGCCCCAGTTGTACGTTTAAGCAAGAACGACGAATATTTTTAGGTGTATGAGGGAGCCCAAGACCTACAAAAAAGTCTCTTGTACCCATATGCTAAAATGAACAGGAAGTGAGCTACGAATTTTTGAATGTCCCATTTTTGACGATTTTTGCACATTCACAGGGGGCAGACTTTTGCCCACTTCTCCTACACGTTTCATCCGACTGAGTTAAGACTTGGCCTGGACCATGTCAAGACCTGAGCCAACGACAGGGGGAAAAATTTTGACTTTTCAAAATACTATATGATGAGGGCGGGGCATCAAAATTTGTGTTTCGCAATGAAAAAGGATATGCTTGATAACTCCCCGGTACATGCTCCAAAAAATCCCAAACTTGACATGTATGTTTATCGTCAAGGCCTGAAGTTATCTCTATGACAACATTCAGTTATATATGCAGCGCCACCTAGCCCTTGAGGCATAAAAAAAAAATACCCCACATACGGTATTTTGTACAAAAAATGTAAACTCATTCTAAGTGTGATAACTAAGTCATTTATGAATATTCTTTTAGTTTCCACCACTCAAAATGTTCACTGGCATCAGACTTATCCAAACATATATATATTTTTATTTATTTTTGATAGCCTTTATGGACATTAAAAGCAATATCGTGAATGAAGGATATGCTTAATAACTCCACGGTACATGCTCCAAAAAAAATCCCACACTTGACATGTATGCTTATAATCAAGGCCTGAAGGTATCTCTATGACAACATTCAGTTATAAATACAGCGCCACCTAGCCCTTGAGGCTTATATAAAAAAAAATAAAAAATACCCCACATACGGTATTTTGTACAAAAAATGTACACTCATTCTAAGTGTGATAACTAAGTCATTTATGAATATTCTTTTAGTTTCCACCACTCAAATTGTTCACTGGCTTCACACCGATCCAAACGTATGTACGTTTCCATTTTGTTTTATTCATTTTTGATTGCCCCTTTGGACAATAAAAGTAACATTGTGCAATGAGTACAACGAGCGATGATGTGTATATACACTTTTACAAAAAAATACCAATCAGGGCAACTCATTGCCTAAAAATAAAAAAGGACGCTGATTTTTGCAGGTCTTAACAATCACCAAAACCCGTTGAGCTTGACACACACACTGGCAAAAAAATATTCTACATGTAAACGTTTCTTATGCCATTTTCAAAGAAATTTTGCTTCCAATATGCCAGTACCCCAACGTGCAAGGACCCCAACGTGGCCCGGGCTGCGAGGGCCCTTTATAGCTGCTCGCAGCTCTAGTTATTATTATTCTTCTTCTTTATTCTCCGCAAACGATCGCGATTTTGGGTACCTAAACATTCACGAAAACTCACCGAACTTTGCACACTCCTCAGGCCCGGCGAAAAATTTGATATTATTAAGTCTTCATAACAATGCGACTCGATAGCGCCCCCTAGCGTAGAAAAATAAAAACCAAGCCCGGCACGTTTGAGCTAGAGCAACAAAAATTGGCAGGCACGTGTAGCACCCCGAGACGCACAAAAACGTCTATTGGGACCATGTAGCTAAAATGTACAGGAAGTGAGCTATGAATTTTTTTATGTCCAATTTTGGCCTATTTTGGCACATTCACTGTGGTCATGCTTTTTCCCCCTTTGCAAACATTTTTCATCCAATTGACTTCAAACTTGGCATTTATCATCTCAAGACCTGAGAGAACAAATGGGCAAAACATCTTGCCTTTTTGAAATACTATATGACGGGGGCGGGGCATCAAATATTGCCTTTAAAATTTCATTTGTCCAGAAAGAGCAAATGCTTAATAACTCCCATGTTCAAGCTCCAAAAAATCTCAAACTTCTCAGGCAACGTAATAGTCACGGCCTGAAAACATCTATATGATAAAATTCAGTTATACATATAGCGCCACCTAGTGGTTACAATAAATGTCATACTTTACGTTTTTAGCTACTGTGCTGAGCTTGTTGAAGGGATCCATTTGAAAATTGGTCAGAAAAGGCTTAAGATGTTGATCATGCCCCACACCGAATATTGTAACTTTTCGCCAAAGGGCGTGGCCGCTACGGTGACGCAAAGTCTGAAGATTTTTCGTGAAAATAAAAGCTGCATTAACTTGACCGAGATGATCCTATCTTCTCAAAATTTCACACATTTGATGAGAGTCCAGCCCTAAAGACATCTACTGACTTATATTTCATCTAACTGATAGCGCCACCTAGTGGCAATTTTTTTTATTACGAATTTTCTTCTACGTTTTTCTCCAAACACGTTAACTGGACCTACCACATATTTGCTCAGATGAGGGTTTCGGCCTTCATGATGTCACAACACGAAGTTTGTGAGTTTTCGCGAATTGCTGTGGGTGTGGCTAAGCGCTGTTCGCCAAGAAAACAACGCCAGTTTTGAGGGTCTAAACATGCACAGAAACTCATGAAACTTGGCACACACATCTGGCCTGGTAAAATGAGCAAAATTTTATTGTTGATTGTGCTATTTTTACAAAAATGACTCAATAGCGCCCCCTAGAAGTTTTTAACGAAGCAGCCCCGGTTGTATGTTTAAGCAAGAACGACGAATATTTTTAGGTGTATGAGGGAGCCCAAGACCTACAAAAAGGTCTCTTGGACCCATATGCTAAAATGAACAGGAAGTGAGCTACGAATTTTTGAATGTCCCATTTTTGACGATTTTTGCACATTCACAGGGGGCAGACTTTTGCCCACTTCTCCTACACGTTTCATCTGACTGAGTTAAGACTTGACCTGGACCATGTCAAGACCTGAGCCAACGACAGGGGGAAAAATCTTGACTTTTCGAAATACTATATGATGAAGGCGGGACATCAAAATTTGTGTTTCGCACTGAAAAAGGATATGCTTAATAACTCCCCGGTACATGCTCCAAAAAATCCCAAACTTGACATGTATGTTTATCGTCAAGGCCTGAAGCTATCTCTATGACAACATTCAGTTATATATGCAGCGCCACCTAGCCATTGAGGCATGAAAAAAAAATACCCCACATACGGTATTTTGTACAAAAAATGTAAACTCATTCTAAGTGTGATAACGAAGTCATTTATGAATATTCTTTTAGTTTCCACCACTCAAAATGTTCACTGGCATCAGACTTATCCAAACATATATATTTTTTTATTTATTTTTGATAGCCTCTATGGACATTAAAAGCAATATCGTGAATGAAGGATATGCTTAATAACTCCACGGTACATGCTCCAAAAAAAATCCCACACTTGACATGTATGCTTATAATCAAGGCCTGAAGGTATCTCTATGACAACATTCAGTTATAAATACAGCGCCACCTAGCCCTTGAGGCTTATATAAAAAAATAAATAAATACCCCACATACGGTATTTTGTACAAAAAATGTACACTCATTCTAAGTGTGATAACTAAGTCATTTATGAATATTCTTTTAGTTTCCACCACTCAAATTGTTCACTGGCTTCACACCGATCCAAACGTATGTACGTTTCCATTTTGTTTTATTCATTTTTGATTGCCCCTTTGGACAATAAAAGTAACATTGTGCAATGAGTACAACGAGCGATGATGTATATATACACTTTTACAAAAAAATACCAATCAGTGCAACTCATTGCCTAAAAATAAAAAAAGACGCTGATTTTTGCAGGTCTTAACAATCACCAAAACCCGTTGAGCTTGACACACACACTGGCAAAAAAATATTCTACATGTAAACGTTTATTATGCCATTTTCAAAGAAATTTTGCTTCCAATATGCCAGTACCCCAATGTGCCAGTACCCCAACGTGCAAGGACCCCAACGTGACCCGGGCTGCGAGGGCCCTTTATAGCTGCTCGCAGCTCTAGTTAGGGCCCGAGCAGCGACCGCTGCGAGGTCCCTATTGTTTTTGTAAAAATTATTATTATTAGGGCCCGAGCAGCGACCGCTGCGAGGTCCCTATTGTTTTTGTAAAAATTATTATTATTATTATTATTATTATTATTATTATTATTATTATTATTATTATTATTATTATTATTATTATTATTATTTATTCTCCGCAAACGATCGCGATTTTGGGTACCTAAACATTCACGAAAACTCACCGAACTTTGCACACTCCTCAGGCCCGGCGAAAAATTTGATATTATTAAGTCGTCCTAACAATGCGACTCGATAGCGCCCCCTAGCGTAGAAAAATAAAAACCAAGCCCGGCACGTTTGAGCTAGAGCAACAAAAATTGGCAGGCACGTGTAGCACCCCGAGACGCACAAAAAAGTCTATTGGGACCATGTAGTTAAAATGTACAGGAAGTGAGCTATGAATTTTTTAATGTCCAATTTTGGCCTATTTTGGCACATTCTCTGTGGTCATGCTTTTTCCCCCTTTGCAAACATTTTTCATCCAATTGACTTCAAACTTGGCATTTATCATCTCAAGACCTGAGAGAACAACTGGGCAAAACATCTTGCCTTTTTGAAATACTATATGACGGGGGCGGGGCATCAAATATTGCCTTTAAAATTTCATTTGTCCAGAAAGAGCAAATGCTTAATAACTCCCATGTTCAAGCTCCAAAAAATCTCAAACTTCTCAGGCAACGTAATAGTCACGGCCTGAAAACATCTATATGATAAAATTCAGTTATACATATAGCGCCACCTAGTGGTTACAATAAATGTCATACTTTACGTTTTTAGCTACTGTGCTGAGCTTGTTGAAGGGATCCATTTGAAAATTGGTCAGAAAAGGCTTAAGATGTTGATCATGCCCCACACCGAATATTGTAACTTTTCGCCAAAGGGCGTGGCCGCTACGGTGACGCAAAGTCTGAAGATTTTTCGTGAAAATAAAAGCTGCATTAACTTGACCGAGATGATCCTATCTTCTCAAAATTTCACACATTTTATGAGAGTCCAGCCCTAAAGACATCTACTGACTTATATTTCATCTAACTGATAGCGCCACCTAGTGGCAATTTTTTTTCTTACGAATTTTCTTGTACATTTTTTCTCCAAACACGTTAACTGGACCAACCTCATATTTGCTCAGATGAGGGTTTCGGCCTTCATGATGTCACAACACGAAGTTTGTGAGTTTTCGCGAATCGCTGTGGGCGTGGCTAAGCACTGTTCGCCAAGAAAACAATGCCAGTTTTGAGGGTCTAAACATGCGCAGAAACTCATGAAACTTGGCACACACATCTGGCCTGGTAAAATGAACAATATTTTATTGTTGATTGTGCTATTTTTACAAAAATGGCTCAATAGCGCCCCCTAGAAGTTTTTAACGAAGCAGCCCCGGTTGTACGTTTAAGCAAGAACGACGAATATTTTTAGGTGTATGAGGGAGCCCAAGACCTACAAAAAAGTCTAATGGACCCATATGCTAAAATGAACAGGAAGTGAGCTACGAATTTTTGAATGTCCCATTTTTGACAATTTTTTCACATTCACAGGGGGCAGACTTTTGCCCACTTCTCCTACATGTTTCATCTGACTGAGTTAAGACTTGACCTGGACCATGTCAAGACCTGAGCCAACGACAGGGGGAAAAATCTTGACCTTTCGAAATACTATATGATGAAGGCGGGGCATCAAAATTTGTGTTTCGCACTGAAAAAGGATATGCTTAATAACTCCCCGGTACATGCTCCAAAAAATCCCAAACTTGACATGTATGTTTATCGTCAAGGCCTGAAGCTATCTCTATGACAACATTCAGTTATATATGCAGCGCCACCTAGCCCTTGAGGCATGAAAAAAAAATACCCCACATACGGTATTTTGTACAAAAAATGTAAACTCATTCTAAGTGTGATAACTAAGTCATTTATGAATATTCTTTTAGTTTCCACCACTCAAAATGTTCACTGGCATCAGACTTATCCAAACATATATATATTTTTATGTATTTTTGATGGCCTCTGTGGACATTAAAAGCAATATCGTGAATGAAGGATATGCTTAATAACTCCACGGTACATGCTCCAAAAAAAATCCCACACTTGACATGTATGCTTATAATCAAGGCCTGAAGGTATCTCGATGACAACATTCAGTTATAAATACAGCGCCACCTAGCCCTTGAGGCTTATATAAAAAAAAAAAACCACATACGGTATTTTGTACAAAAAAATTTAAACTCATTCTAAGTGTGACGACTAAGTCATTTCTGAATATTCTTTTAGTTTCCACCACTCAAATTGTTCACTGGCTTCACACCGATCCAAACGTATGTACGTTTCCATTTTGTTTTATTCATTTTTGATTGCCCCTTTGGACAATAAAAGTAACATTGTGCAATGAGTACAACGAGCGATGATGTATATATACACTTTTACAAAAAATACCAATCAGGGCAACTCATTGCCTAAAAATAAAAAAGGACGCTGATTTTTGCAGGTCTTAACAATCACCAAAACCCGTTGAGCTTGACACACACTGGCAAAAAAAATATTCTACATGTAAACGTTTATTATGCCATTTTCAAAGAAATTTTGCTTCCAATATGCCAGTACCCCAACGTGCCAGTACCCCAACGTGCCAGTACCCTAACGTGCAAGTACCCCAACGTGCAAGGACTCCAACGTGGCCCGGGCTGCGAGGGCCCTTTATAGCTGCTCGCAGCTCTAGTTATTATTATTCTTCTTCTTCTTCTTTATTCTCCGCAAACGATCGCGATTTTGGGTACCTAAACATTCACGAAAACTCACCGAACTTTGCACACTCCTCAGGCCCGGCGAAAAATTTGATATTATTAAGTCGTCATAACAATGCGACTCGATAGCGCCCCCTAGCGTAGAAAAATAAAAACCAAGCCCGGCACGTTTGAGCTAGAGCAACAAAAAGTGGCAGGGACGTGTAGCACCCCGAGACGCACAAAAAAGTCTATTGGGACCATGTAGCTAAAATGTACAGGAAGTGAGCTATGAATTTTTTAATGTCCAATTTTGGCCTATTTTGGCACATTCACTGTGGTCATGCTTTTTCCCCCTTTGCAAACATTTTTCATCCAATTGACTTCAAACTTGGCATTTATCATCTCAAGACCTGAGAGAACAACTGGGCAAAACATCTTGCCTTTTTGAAATACTATATGACGGGGGCAGGGCATCAAATATTGCCTTTAAAATTTCATTTGTCCAGAAAGAGCAAATGCTTAATAACTCCCATGTTCAAGCTCCAAAAAATCTCAAACTTCTCAGGCAATGTAATAGTCACGGCCTGAAAACATCTATATGATAAAATTCAGTTATACATATAGCGCCACCTAGTGGTAACAATAAATGTCATACTTTACGTTTTTAGCTACTGCGCTGAGCTCGTTGAAGGGATCCAGTTGAAAATTGGTCAGAAAAGCCTTAAGATGTTGATCATGCCCCACACCGAATATTGTAACTTTTCGCCAAAGGGCGTGGCCGCTACGGTGCCGCAAAGTCTAAAGATTTTTCGTGACAATAAAAGCTGCATGAACTTGACCGAGATGATCCTATCTTCTCAAAATTTCACACATTTGATGAGAGTCCAGCCCTAAAGACATCTATGAACTTATATTTCATCTTACTGATAGCGCCAACTAGTGGCAATTTTTTTTCTTACGAATTTTCTTCTACGTTTTTTCTCCAAACACGTGAACTGGACCTACCTCATATTTGCTCAGATGAGGGATTCGGCTTTCATGATGTCACAACACGAAGTTTGTGAGTTTTCGCGAATCGCTGTGGGCGTGGCTAAGCACTGTTCGCCAAGAAAACAACGCCAGTTTTGAGGGTCTAAACATGCGCAGAAACTCATGAAACTTGGCACACATATCTGGCCTGGCAAAATGAGCAATATTTTATCATGTATTGTCCTACTTTTACAAAAATGACTCAATAGCGCCCCCTAGAAATTTTTAACGAAGTAGCCCCGATTGTACGTTTAAGCAAGATCTACGAAAATTTTTAGGTGTATGAGGGAGCCAAAGACCTACAAAAAAGTCTCTTGGACCCATATGCTAAAATGAACAGGAAGTGAGCTACGAATTTTTGAATGTCCCATTTTTGACGATTTTTGCACATTCACAGGGGGCAGACTTTTGCCCACTTCTCCTACACGTTTCATCTGACTGAGTTAAGACTTGACCTGGACCATGTCAAGACCTGAGCCAACGACAGGGGGAAAAATCTTGACTTTTCGAAATACTATATGATGAAGGCGGGGCATCAAATTTTGTGTTTCGCACTGAAAAAGGATATGCTTCATAACTCCCCGGTACATGCTCCAAAAAATCCCAAACTTGACATGTATGTTTATCGTCAAGGCCTGAAGCTATCTCAATGAACACATTCAGTTATATGTGCAGCGTCACCTAGCCCTTGAGGCATAAAAAAAAAATACCCCACATACGGTATTTTGTACAAAAAATGTAAACTCATTCTAAGTGTGATAACTAAGTCATTTATGAATATTCTTTTAGTTTCCACCACTCAAAATGTTCACTGGCATCAGACTTATCCAAACATATATATATTTTTATTTATTTTTGATAGCCTCTGTGGACATTAAAAGCAATATCGTGAATGAAGGATATGCTTAATAACTCCACGGTACATGCTCCAAAAAAAATCCCACACTTTACATGTATGCTTATAATCAAGGCCTGAAGGTATCTCGATGACAACATTCAGTTATAAATACAGCGCCACCTAGCCCTTGAGGCTTATATAAAAAAAAAAAAACACATACGGTATTTTGTACAAAAAATGTAAACTCATTCTAAGTGTTATAACTAAGTCATTTATGAATATTCTTTTAGTTTCCACCACTCAAATTGTTCACTGGCTTCACACCGATCCAAACGTATGTACGTTTCCATTTTGTTTTATTCATTTTTGATTGCCCCTTTGGACAATAAAAGTAACATTGTGCAATGAGTACAACGAGCGATGATGTATATATACACTTTTACAAAAAATACCAATCAGGGCAACTCATTGCCTAAAAATAAATAAGGACGCTGATTTTTGCAGGTCTTAACAATCACCAAAACCCGTTGAGCTTGACAGACACTGGCAAAAAAAATATTCTACATGTAAACGTTTATTATGCCATTTTCAAAGAAATTTTGCTTCCAATATGCCTGTACCCCAACGTGCCAGTACCCTAACGTGCAAGTACCCCAACGTGCAAGGACCCAACGTGGCCCGGGCTGCGAGGGCCCTTTATAGCTGCTCGCAGCTCTAGTTATTATTAGGGCCCGAGCAGCGACCGCTGCGAGGTCCCTCTTGTTTTTGTAAGAATTATTATTATTCTTCTTCTTCTTCTTCTTCTTCTTTATTCTCCGCAAACGATCGCATTTTTGAGGGCCTAAACATTTACGAAAACTCACCAAACTTTGCAGTCTCTTCGGGCCCGGCGAAAAATTTGATATTATGTAGTTGTCATAACAACGCGACTCTATAGCGCCACCTAGCGTAGAAAAATAAAAACCAATCCCGGCCCGTTTGAGCTAGAGCTACGAAAATTGGCAGGCACGTGTAGCACTCCGAGACGCACAAAAAAGTCAGTGGAAGCCATTTCCTAAAATGTACAGGAAGTGAGCTATGAATTTTTTAATGTCCAATTTTGGCCTATTTTGGCACATTCACTGTGGTCATGCTTTTCCCCCCTATGCAAACATTTTTCATCCCATTGACTTCAAACTTGGCATTTATCATCTCAAGACCTAAGAGAACAGCTGGGCAAAAAATCTTGCCTTTTCGAAATACTATATGACGGGGGCGGGGCATCAAATATTGCCTTTAAAATTTCATTTGTCCAGAAAGAGCAAATGCTGAATAACTCCCATGTACAAGCTCCAAAAAATCTCAAACTTCTCAGGCAACGTAATAGTCACGGCCTGAAAACACCTATATGAAAAAATTCAGTTATACATATAGCGCCACCTAGTGGTTACAATAAATGTCATACTTTACGTTTTTAGCTACTGTGCTGAGCTCGTTGAAGGGATCCAGTTGAAAATTGGTCAGAAAAGCCTTAAGATGTTGATGATGCCCCACACCAAATATTGTAACTTTTCGCCAAAGGGCGTGGCCGCTACGGTGACGCAAAGTCTGAAGATTTTTCGTGACAATAAAAGCTGCATGAACTTGACCGAGATGATCCTATCTTCTCAAAATTTCACACATTTGATGAGAGTCCAGCTCTAAAGACATCTACTAACTTACATTTCATCTAACTGATAGCGCCACCTAGTGGCAATTTTTTTTCTTACGAATTTTCTTCTACGTTTTTCTCCAAACACGTTAACTGGACATACCTCATATTTGCTCAGATGAGGGTTTCGGCCTTCATGATGTCACAACACGAAGTTTGTGAGTTTTTGCGAATTGCTGTGGGCGTGGCTAAGCGCTGTTCGCCAAGAAAACAACGCCAGTTTTGAGGGTCTAAACATGCACAGAAACTCCTGAAACTTGGCACACACATCTGGCCTGGTAAAATGAGCAATATTTTATTGTTGATTGTGCTATTTTTACAAAAATGACTCAATAGCGCCCCCTCG
Source organism: Festucalex cinctus (assembly GCF_051991245.1). Lineage (NCBI taxonomy): Eukaryota > Metazoa > Chordata > Actinopteri > Syngnathiformes > Syngnathidae > Festucalex > Festucalex cinctus. Next base: position 23,791,938 of record NC_135424.1, read on the forward strand.
AAATTTTTAACGAAGCAGCCCCGGTTGTACGTTTAAGCAAGAATGACGAATATTTTCAGGTGTATGAGGGAGCCCAAGACCTACAAAAAAGTCTCTTGTACCCATATGCTAAAATGAACAGGAAGTGAGCTACGAATTTTTGAATGTCCCATTTTTGACGATTTTTGCACATTCACAGGGGGCAGACTTTTGTCCACCTCTCCTACACGTTTCATCCGACTGAGTTAAGACTTGGCCTGGACCATGTCAAGACCTGAGCCAACGACAGGGGGAAAAATTTTGACTTTTCGAAATACTATATGATGAGGGCGGGGCATCAAAATTTGTGTTTCGCAATGAAAAAGGATATGCTTGATAACTCCCCGGTACATGCTCCAAAAAATCCCAAACTTGACATGTATGTTTATCGTCAAGGCCTGAAGTTATCTCTATGACAACATTCAGTTATATATGCAGCGCCACCTAGCCCTTGAGGCATGAAAAAAAAATACCCCACATACGGTATTTTGTACAAAAAATGTAAACTCATTCTAAGTGTGATAACGAAGTCATTTATGAATATTCTTTTAGTTTCCACCACTCAAAATGTTCACTGGCATCAGACTTATCCAAACATATATATATTTTTATTTATTTTTGATAGCCTCTATGGACATTAAAAGCAATATCGTGAATGAAGGATATGCTTAATAACTCCACGGTACATGCTCCAAAAAAAATCCCACACTTGACATGTATGCTTATAATCAAGGCCTGAAGGTATCTCTATGACAACATTCAGTTATAAATACAGCGCCGCCTAGCCCTTGAGGCATAATATATAAAAAAAACAAAAACACATACGGTATTTTGTACAAAAAATGTAAACTCATTCTAAGTGTGATAACTAAGCCATTTATGAATATTCTTTTAGTTTCCACCACTCAAATTGTTCACTGGCTTCACACCGATCCAAACGTATGTACGTTTCCATTTTGTTTTATTCATTTTTGATTGCCCCTTTGGACAATAAAAGTAACATTGTGCAATGAGTACAACGAGCGATGATGTATATATACACTTTTAGAAAAAATACCAATCAGGGCAACTCATTGCCTAAAAATAAATAAGGACGCTGATTTTTGCAGGTCTTAACAATCACCAAAACCCGTTGAGCTTGACACACACTGGCAAAAAAAAATTCTACATGTAAAACGTTTATTATGCCATTTTCAAAGAAATTTTGCTTCCAATATGCCAGTACCCCAACGTGCCAGTACCCTAACGTGCAAGTACCCCAACGTGCAAGGACCCCAACGTGGCCCGGGCTGCGAGGGCCCTTTATAGCTGCTCGCAGCTCTAGTTATTATTCTTCTTCTTCTTTATTCTCCGCAAACAATCGCGATTTTGGGTACCTAAATATTCACGAAAACTCACCGAACTTTGCACACTCCTCAGGTCCGGCGAAAAATTTGATATTATGAAGTCGTTATAACAACGCGACTCTATAGCGCCCCCTAGCATAGAAAAATAAAAACCAAGCCCGGCACGTTTGAGCTAGAGCAACGAAAATTGGCAGGCACGTGTAGCACCCTGAGACGCACAAAAAAGTCTATTGGGACCATGTAGCTAAAATGTACAGGAAGTGAGCTATGAATTTTTTAATGTCCAATTTTGGCCTATTTTGGCACATTCACTGTGGTCATGCTTTTTCCCCCTATGCAAACATTTTTCATCCCATTGACTTCAAACTTGGTTTTTATCATCTCAAGACCTAAGAGAACAGCTGGGCAAAAAGTCTTGCCTTTTCGAAATACTATATGACGGGGACGGGGCATCAAATATTGCCTTTAAAATTTCATTTGTCCAGAAAGAGCAAATGCTGAATAACTCCCATGTACAAGCTCCAAAAAATCTCAAACTTCTCAGGCAACGTAATAGTCACGGCCTGAAAACATCTATATGACAAAATTCAGTTATACATATAGCGCCACCTAGTGGTTACAATAAATGTCATACTTTACGTTTTTAGCTACTGTGCTGAGCTCGTTGAAGGGATCCAGTTGAAAATTGGTCAGAAAAGCCTTAAGATGTTGATGATGCCCCACACCGAATATTGTAACTTTTCGCCAAAGGGCGTGGCCGCTACGGTGACGCAAAGTCTGAAGATTTTTCGTGACAATAAAAGCTGCATTAACTTGACCGAGATGATCCTATCTTCTCAAAATTTCACACATTTGATGAGAGTCCAGCTCTAAAGACATCTACTAACTTACATTTCATCTAACTGATAGCGCCACCTAGTGGCAATTTTTTTTCTTACGAATTTTCTTCTACGTTTTTCTCCAAACACGTTAACTGGACATACCTCATATTTGCTCAGATGAGGGTTTCGGCCTTCATGATGTCACAACACGAAGTTTGTGAGTTTTTGCGAATTGCTGTGGGCGTGGCTAAGCGCTGTTCGCCAAGAAAACAACGCCAGTTTTGAGGGTCTAAACATGCACAGAAACTCCTGAAACTTGGCACACACATCTGGCCTGGTAAAATGAGCAATATTTTATTGTTGATTGTGCTATTTTTACAAAAATGACTCAATAGCGCCCCCTCGAAATTTTTAACGAAGCAGCCCCGGTTGTACGTTTAAGCAAGAACGACGAATATTTTCAGGTGTATGAGGGAGCCCAAGACCTACAAAAAAGTCTCTTGTACCCATATGCTAAAATGAACAGGAAGTGAGCTACGAATTTTTGAATGTCCCATTTTTGACGATTTTTGCACATTCACAGGGGGCAGACTTTTGCCCACCTCTCCTACACGTTTCATCCGACTGAGTTAAGACTTGGCCTGGACCATGTCAAGACCTGAGCCAACGACAGGGGGAAAAATTTTGACTTTTCGAAATACTATATGATGAGGGCGGGGCATCAAAATTTGTGTTTCGCAATGAAAAAGGATATGCTTGATAACTCCCCGGTACATGCTCCAAAAAATCCCAAACTTGACATGTATGTTTATCGTCAAGGCCTGAAGTTATCTCTATGACAACATTCAGTTATATATGCAGCGCCACCTAGCCCTTGAGGCATGAAAAAAAAATACCCCACATACGGTATTTTGTACAAAAAATGTAAACTCATTCTAAGTGTGATAACGAAGTCATTTATGAATATTCTTTTAGTTTCCACCACTCAAAATGTTCACTGGCATCAGACTTATCCAAACATATATATATTTTTATTTATTTTTGATAGCCTCTATGGACATTAAAAGCAATATCGTGAATGAAGGATATGCTTAATAACTCCACGGTACATGCTCCAAAAAAAATCCCACACTTGACATGTATGCTTATAATCAAGGCCTGAAGGTATCTCTATGACAACATTCAGTTATAAATACAGCGCCACCTAGCCGTTGAGGCTTATATAAAAAAAATTAAAAAAATACCCCACATACGGTATTTTGTACAAAAAATGTACAATCATTCTAAGTGTGATAACTAAGTGATTTATGAATATTCTTTTAGTTTCCACCACTCAAATTGTTCACTGGCTTCACACCGATCCAAACGTATGTACGTTTCCATTTTGTTTTATTCATTTTTGATTGCCCCTTTGGACAATAAAAGTAAACATTGTGCAATGAGTACAACGAGCGATGATGTGTATATACACTTTTACAAAAAAATACCAATCAGGGCAACTCATTGCCTAAAAATAAAAAAGGACACTGATTTTTGCAGGTCTTAACAATCACCAAAACCCGTTGAGCTTGATACACACACTGGCAAAAAAATATTCTACATGTAAACGTTTATTATGCCATTTTCAAAGAAATTTTGCTTCCAATATGCCAGTACCCCAACGTGCCAGTACCCCAACGTGCAAGTACCCCAACGTGCAAGGCCCCCAACGTGGCCCGGGCTGCGAGGGCCCTTTATAGCTGCTCGCAGCTCTAGTTATTCTTCTTCTTCTTCTTCTTCTCCGTAAACGATCGCATTTTTGAGTACCTAAACATTCACGAAAACTCACCAAACTTTGCACACTCCTCAGGCCCGGCGAAAAATTTGATATTATGAAGTCGTCATAACAACGCGACTCTATAGCGCCCCCTAGCGTAGAAAAATAAAAACCAAGCCTGGCACGTTTGAGCTAGAGCAACGAAAATTGGCAGGCACGTGTAGCACCCCGAGACGCACAAAAAAGTCTATTGGGACCATGTAGCTAAAATGTACAGGAAATGAGCTATGAATTTTTTATGTCCAATTTTGGCCTATTTTGGCACATTCACTGTGGTCATGCTTTTTCCCCCTCTGCAATCATTTTTCATCCAATTCACATCAAACTTGGCATTTATCATCTCAAGACCTGAGAGAACAACTGGGCAAAAAGTCTTGCCTTTTCGAAATACTATATGATGGGGGCGGGGCATCAAATATTGTATTTAAAATTTCATTTGTCCAGAAAGAGCAAATGCTTTAATAACTCCCATGTTCAAGCTCCAAAAAATCTCAAACTTCTCAGGCAACGTAATAGTCACGGCCTGAAAACATCTATATGATAAAATTCAGTTATACATATAGCGCCACCTAGTGGTGACAATAAATGTCATACTTTACGTTTTTAGCTACTGCGCTGAGCTCGTTGAAGGGATCCAGTTGAAAGTTGGTCAGAAAAGCCTTAAGATGTTGATCATGCCCAACACCGAATATTGTAACTTTTCGCCAAAGGGCGTGGCCGCTACGGTGCCGCAAAGTCTGAAGATTTTTCGTGACAATAAAAGCTGCATGAACTTGACCGAGATGATCCTATCTTCTCAAAATTTCACACATTTGATGAGAGTCCAGCCCTAAAGACATCTACGAACTTATATTTCATCTTACTGATAGCGCCACCTAGTGGCAATTTTTTTTCTTACGAATTTCCTTGTACATTTTTTCTCCAAACACGTTAACTGGACCAACCTCATATTTGCTCAGATGAGGGTTTCGGCCTTCATGATGTCACAACACGAAGTTTGTGAGTTTTCGCGAATCGCTGTGGGCGTGGCTAAGCACTGTTCGCCAAGAAAACAACGCCAGTTTTGAGGGTCTAAACATTCGCAGAAACTCATGAAACTTGGCACACACATCTGGCCTGGTAAAATGAACAATATTTTATTGTTGATTGTGCTATTTTTACAAAAATGACTCAATAGCGCCCCCTAGAAATTTTTAACGAAGCAGCCCCGATTGTACGTTTAAGCAAGATCTACGAAAATTTTTACGTGTATGAGGGAGCCAAAGACCTACAAAAAAGACTCTTGGACCCATATGCTAAAATGAACAGGAAGTGAGCTACAAATTTTTGAATGTCCCATTTTTTACGATTTTTGCACATTTTCAGAGGGCATACTTTTGCCCACTTCTCCTACACGTTTTATCCGACTGACTTATGACTTGACCTGGACCATGCCAAGACCTGAGCCAACAACAGACGGAAAAATCTTGACTTTTGGAAATACTATATGATGAGGGCGGGGCATCAAAATTTGTGTTTCGCACTGAAAAAGGATATGCTTAATAACTCCCCGATACATGCTCCAAAAAATCCCAAACTTGACATGTATGTTTATCGTCAAGGCCTGAAGGTATCTCTATGACAACATTCAGCTATATATGCAGCGCCACCTAGTCCTTGAGGCATGAAAAAAAAATACCCCACTTACGGTATTTTGTACAAAAAATGTAAACTCATTCTCTGTGTGATAACTAAGTCATTTAGGAATATTCTTTTACTTTCCACCACTCAAAATATTCACTGGCATCAGACTTATCCAAACATATATATATTTAGGGCCCGAGCAGCGACCGCTGCGAGGTCCCTATTGTTTTTGTAAAAATTATTATTATTATTATTATTATTATTATTATTATTAGGGCCCGAGCAGCGACCGCTGCGAGGTCCCTATTGTTTTTGTAAAAATTATTATTATTATTATTATTATTATTATTAGGGCCCGAGCAGCTACCGCTGCGAGGTCCCTATTGTTTTTCGATCGGATTATTAGGGCCCGAGCAGCGACCGCTGCGAGGTCCCTATTGTTTTTGTAAAAATTATTATTATTATTATTATTATTATTATTATTATTCTTCTTCTTCTTTATTCTCCGCAAACGATCGCGATTTTGGGTACCTAAACATTCACGAAAACTCACCGAACTTTGCACACTCCTCAGGCCCGGCGAAAAATTTGATATTATTAAGTCGTCATAACAATGCGACTCGATAGCGCCCCCTAGCGTAGAAAAATAAAAACCAAGCCCGGCACGTTTGAGCTAGAGCAACAAAAATTGGCAGGCACGTGTAGCACCCCGAGACGCACAAAAAATTCTATTGGGACCATGTAGCTAAAATGTACAGGAAGTGAGCAATGAATTTATTTATGTCCAATTTTGGCCTATTTTGGCACATTCACTGTGGTCATGCTTTTTCCCCCTTTGCAAACATTTTTCATCCAATTGACTTCAAACTTGGCATTTATCATCTCAAGACCTGAGAGAACAACTGGGCAAAACATCTTGCCTTTTTGAAATACTATATGACGGGGGCGGGGCATCAAATATTGCCTTTAAAATTTCATTTGTCCAGAAAGAGCAAATGCTTAATAACTCCCATGTTCAAGCTCCAAAAAATCTCAAACTTCTCAGACAACGTAATAGTCACGGCCTGAAAATATCTATATGATAAAATTCAGTTATACATATAGCGCCACCTAGTGGTTACAATAAATGTCATACTTTACGTTTTTAGCTACTGTGCTGAGCTTGTTGAAGGGATCCATTTGAAAATTGGTCAGAAAAGCCTTAAGATGTTGATCATGCCCCACACCGAATATTGTAACTTTTCGCCAAAGGGCGTGGCCGCTACGGTGACGCAAAGTCTGAAGATTTTTCGTGAAAATAAAAGCTGCATTAACTTGACCGAGATGATCCTATCTTCTCAAAATTTCACACATTTGATGAGAGTCCAGCCCTAAAGACATCTACTGACTTATATTTCATCTAACTGATAGCGCCACCTAGTGGCAATTTTTTTTCTTACGAATTTTCTTCTACGTTTTTCTCCAAACACGTTAACTGGACCTACCTCATATTTGCTCAGATGAGGGTTTCGGCCTTCATGATGTCACAACACGAAGTTTGTGAGTTTTCGCGAATTGCTGTGGGTGTGGCTAAGCGCTGTTCGCCAAGAAAATAACGCCAGTTTTGAGGGTCTAAACATGCACAGAAACTCATGAAACTTGGCACACACATCTGGCCTGGTAAAATGAGCAATATTTTATTGTTGATTGTGCTATTTTTACAAAAATGACTCAATAGCGCCCCCTAGACGTTTTTAACGAAGCAGCCCCGGTTGTACGTTTAAGCAAGAACGACGAATATTTTTAGGTGTATGAGGGAGCCCAAGACCTACAAAAAAGTCTCTTGGACCCATATGCTAAAATGAACAGGAAGTGAGCTACGAATTTTTGAATGTCCCATTTTTGACAATTTTTGCACATTCACAGGGGGCAGACTTTTGCCCACTTCTCCTACACGTTTCATCTGACTGAGTTAAGACTTGACCTGGACCATGTCAAGTCCTGAGCCAACGACAGGGGGAAAAATCTTGACCTTTCGAAATACTATATGATGAAGGCGGGGCATCAAAATTTGTGTTTCGCACTGAAAAAGGATATGCTTAATAACTCCCCGGTACATGCTCCAAAAAATCCCAAACTTGACATGTATGTTTATCGTCAAGGCCTGAAGCTATCTCTATGACAACATTCAGTTATATATGCAGCGCCACCTAGCCCTTGAGGCATAAAAAAAAAATACCCCACATACGGTATTTTGTACAAAAAATGTCAACTCATTCTGAGTGTGATAACTAAGTCATTTATGAATATTCTTTTAGTTTCCACCACTCAAAATGTTCACTGGCATCAGACTTATCCAAACATATATATATTTTTATTTATTTTTGATAGCCTCTGTGGACATTAAAAGCAATATCGTGAATGAAGGATATGCTTAATAACTCCACGGTACATGCTCCCAAAAAAATCCCACACTTGACATGTATGCTTATAATCAAGGCCTGAAGGTATCTCGATGACAACATTCAGTTATAAATACAGCGCCACCTAGCCCTTGAGGCTTATATAAAAAAAAAAAAACCCACATACGGTATTTTGTACAAAAAAATGTAAACTCATTCTAAGTGTGATGACTAAGTCATTTCTGAATATTCTTTTAGTTTCCACCACTCAAATTGTTCACTGGCTTCACACCGATCCAAACGTATGTACGTTTCCATTTTGTTTTATTCATTTTTGATTGCCCCTTTGGACAATAAAAGTAACATTGTGCAATGAGTACAACGAGCGATGATGTATATATACACTTTTACAAAAAATATCAATCAGGGCAACTCATTGCCTAAAAATAAAAAAGGACGCTGATTTTTGCAGGTCTTAACAATCACCAAAACCCGTTGAGCTTGACACACACTGGCAAAAAAAATATTCTACATGTAAACGTTTATTATGCCATTTTCAAAGAAATTTTGCTTCCAATATGCCAGTACCCCAACGTGCCAGTACCCCAACGTGCCAGTACCCTAACGTGCAAGTACCCCAACGTGCAAGGACTCCAACGTGGCCCGGGCTGCGAGGGCCCTTTATAGCTGCTCGCAGCTCTAGTTATTATTATTCTTCTTCTTCTTCTTCTTCTTCTCCGTAAACGATCGCATTTTTGAGGACCTAAACATTCACGAAAACTCACCAAACTTTGCACACTCCTCAGGTCCGGCGAAAAATTTGATATTATGAAGTCGTTATAACAACGCGACTCTATAGCGCCCCCTAGCGTAGAAAAATAAAAACCAAGCCCGGCACGTTTGAGCGAGAGCAACGAAAATTGGCAGGCACGTGTAGCACCCCGAGACGCACAAAAAAGTCTATCGGGACCATATAGCTAAAATGTACAGGAAATGAGCTATGAATTTTTTTATGTCCAATTTTGGCCTATTTTGGCACATTCACTGTGGTCATACTTTTTCCCCCTATGCAAACATTTTTCATCCAATTGACTTTAAACTTGGCATTTATCATCTCAAGACTTAAGAGAAAAACTAGGCAAAAAATCTTGCGTTTTCGAAATACTATATGACGGGGGCGGGGCATCAAATATTGCCTTTAAAATTTCATTTGTCCAGAAAGAGCAAATGCTGAATAACTCCCATGTACAAGCTCCAAAAAATCTCAAACTTCTCAGGCAACGTAATAGTCACGGCCTGAAAACACCTATATGAAAAAATTCAGTTATACATATAGCGCCACCTAGTGGTTACAATAAATGTCATACTTTACGTTTTTAGCTACTGTGCTGAGCTCATTGAAGGGATCCAGTTGAAAATTGGTCAGAAAAGCCTTAAGATGTTGATGATGCCCCACACCGAATATTGTAACTTTTCGCCAAAGGGCGTGGCCGCTACGGTGACGCAAAATCTGAAGATTTTTCGTGACAATAAAAGCTGCATGAACTTGACCGAGATGATCCTATCTTCTCAAAATTTCACACATTTGATGAGAGTCCAGCCCTAAAGACATCTACGAACTTCTATTTCATCTAACTGATAGCGCCACCTAGTGGCAATTTTTTTTCTTACGAATTTTCTTGTACATTTTTCTCCAAACACGTTAACTGGACCAACCTCATATTTGCTCAGATGGGGGTTTCGGCCTTCATGATGTCACAACACGAAGTTTGTGAGTTTTCGCGAATCGCTGTGGGCGTGGCTAAGCACTGTTCGCCAAGAAAACAACGCTAGTTTTGATGGTCTAAACATGCGCAGAAACTCATGAAACTTGGCACACACATCTGGCCTGGCAAAATGAGCAATATTTTATCATGTATTGTCCTATTTTTACAAAAATGACTCAATAGCGCCCCCTAGAAATTTTTAACGAAGCAGCCCCGATTGTACGTTTAAGCAAGATCTACGAAAATTTTTAGGTGTATGAGGGAGTCCAAGACCTACAAAAAAGTCTCTTGGACCCATGTGCTAAAATGAACAGGAAGTGAGCTATGAATTTTTGAATGTCCCATTTTTGACGATTTTTGCACATTTTCAGGGGGCATACTTTTGCCCACTTCTCCTACACATTTCATCCGACTGACTTTAGACTTGACCTGGACCATGTCAAGACCTGAGCCAACTACAGGCAGAAAAATCTTGACTTTTGGAAATACTATATGATGAGGGCGGGGCATCAAATTTTGTGTTTCGCACTGAAAAAGGATATGCTTAATAACTCCCCGGTACATGCTCCAAAAAATCCCAAACTTGACATGTATGTTTATAGTCAAAGCCTGAAGGTATCTCTATGACAAAATTCAGTTATATATGCAGCGCCACCTAGCCCTTCAGGCGTGAAAAAAAAATACCCCACATACGGTATTTTGTACAAAAAATGTCAACTCATTCTAAGTGTGATAACTCCCATGTTCAAGCTCCAAAAAATCTCAAACTTCTCAGGCAACGTAATAGTCACGGCCTGAAAGCATCTATATGATAAAATTCAGTTATACATATAGCGCCACCTAGTGGTAACAATAAATGTCATACTTTACGTTTTTAGCTACTGTGCCGAGCTCGTTGAAGGGATCCAGTTGAAAATTGGTCAGAAAAGCCTTAAGATGTTGATCATGCCCCACACCGAATATTGTAACTTTTCGCCAAAGGGCGTGGCCGCTACGGTGACGCAAAGTCCGAAAATTTTTCGTGACAATAAAAGCTGCATGAACTTGACCGAGATGATCCTATCTTCTCAAAATTTCACACATTTGATGAGAGTCCAGCCCTTAAGACATCTACGAACTTATATTTCATCTTACTGATAGCGCCACCTAGTGGCAATTTTTTTTCTTACGAATTTTCTTGTACATTTTTCTCCAAACACGTTAACTGGACCAACCTCATATTTGCTCAGATGAGGGTTTCGGCCTTCATGATGTCACAACACGAAGTTTGTGAGTTTTCGCGAATCGCTGTGGGCGTGGCTAAGCACTGTTCGCCAAGAAAACAACGCCAGTTTTGAGGGTCTAAACATGCGCAGAAACTCATGAAACTTGGCACACACATCTGGCCTGGTAAAATGAACAATATTTTATTGTTGATTGTACTATTTTTACAAAAATGACTCAATAGCGCCCCCTAGAAATTTTTAACGAAGCAGCCCCGATTCTACGTTTAAGCAAGATCTACAAAAATTTTTACGTGTATGAGGGAGCCAAAGACCTACAAAAAAGTCTCTTGGACCCATATGCTAAAATGAACAGGAAGTGAGGTACGAATTTTTGAATGTCCCATTTTTTTGACGATTTTTGCACATTTTCAGGGGGCATACTTTTGCCCACTTCTCCTACATGTTTTATCCGACTGACTTATGACTTGACCTGGACCATGCCAAGACCTGAGCCAACAACAGACGGAAAAATCTTGACTTTTGGAAATACTATATGATGAGCGCGGGGCATCAAAATTTGTGTTTCGCACTAAAAAAGGATATGCTTAATAACTCCCCGATACATGCTCCAAAAAATCCCAAACTTGACATGTATGTTTATCGTCAAGGCCTGAAGGTATCTCTATGACAACATTCAGTTATATATGCAGCGCCACCTCGCCCTTGAGGCAAAACAAAAAAATACCCCACATACGGTATTTTGTACAAAAAATGTAAACTCATTCTAAGTGTGATAACTAAGTCATTTATGAATATTCTTTTACTTTCCACCACTCAAAATGTTCACTGGCATTAGACTTATCCAAACATGTACTTTTTTATTTATTTATTTTTGATAGCCTCTAATGGACATTAAAAGCAATATCGTGAATGAAGGATATGCTTAATAACTCCACGGTACATGCTCCAAAAAAATCCCACACTTGACATGTATGTTTAGAGTCAAGGCTTGAAGGTATCCCTATGACAACATTCCATTATATATACAGCGCCACCTAGCCCTAGAGGCATAAAAAAAAATACACCAACTTAACGGTATTTTTACAAAAAAAAAAAAATCCACATGTCAAGGTTTATCATGCCATTTTCAAAGAAATTCTGCTTCCAATGTGCCGTACCTAAACTTGCCAGTACCCCAACGTGCCAGTACCCCAACGTGCAAGTACCCCAACGTGCAAGTACCCCAACGTGGCCCGGGCTGCGAGGGCCCTTTATAGCTGCTCGCAGCTCTAGTTATTATTATTAGGGCCCGAGCAGCGACCGCTGCGAGGTCCCTATTGTTTTTGTAAAAATTATTATTATTATTATTATTATTATTATTATTATTATTCTTCTTCTTTATTCTCCGCAAACAATCGCGATTTTGGGTACCTAAATATTCACGAAAACTCACCGAACTTTGCAAACTCCTCAGGTCCGGCGAAAAATTTGATATTATGAAGTCGTTATAACAATGCGACTCGATAGCGCCCCCTAGCGTAGAAAAATAAAAACTAAGCCCGGCACGTTTGAGCTAGAGCAACAAAAATTGGCAGGCACGTGTAGTACCCCGAGACGCACAAAAAAGTCTCTTGGGACCATGTAGCTAAAATGTACAGGAAGTGAGCTATGAATTTTTTTATGTCCAATTTTGGCCTATTTTGGCACATTCACTGTGGTCATGCTTTTTCCCCCTTTGCAAACATTTTTCATCCAATTGACTTCAAACTTGGCATTTATCATCTCAAGACCTGAGAGAACAACTGGGCAAAACATCTTGCCTTTTTGAAATACTATATGACGGGGGCGGGGCATCAAATATTGCCTTTAAAATTTCATTTGTCGAGAAAGAGCAAATGCTTAATAACTCCCATGTTCAAGCTCCAAAAAATCTCAAACTTCTCAGGCAACGTAATAGTCACGGCCTGAAAACATCTATATGATGAAATTCAGTTATACATATAGCGCCACCTAGTGGTTACAATAAATGTCATACTTTACGTTTTTAGCTACTGTGCTGAGCTTGTTGAAGGGATCCATTTGAAAATTGGTCAGAAAAGCCTTAAGATGTTGATCATGCCCCACACCGAATATTGTAACTTTTCGCCAAAGGGCGTGGCCGCTACGGTGCCGCAAAATCTAAAGATTTTTCGTGAAAATAAAAGCTGCATTAACTTGACCGAGATGATCCTATCTTCTCAAAATTTCACACATTTGATGAGAGTCCAGCCCTAAAGACATCTACTGACTTATATTTCATCTAACTGATAGCGCCACCTAGTGGCAATTTTTTTTCTTACGAATTTTCTTCTACGTTTTTCTCCAAACACGTTAACTGGACCTACCTCATATTTGCTCAGATGAGGGTTTCGGCCTTCATGATGTCACAACACGAAGTTTGTGAGTTTTCGCGAATTGCTGTGGGTGTGGCTAAGCGCTGTTCGCCAAGAAAACAACGCCAGTTTTGAGGGTCTAAACATGCACAGAAACTCATGAAACTTGGCACACACATCTGGCCTGGTAAAATGAGCCATATTTTATTGTTGATTGTGCTATTTTTTACAAAATTGACTCAATAGCGCCCCCTAGAAGTTTTTAACAAAGCAGCCCCGGTTGTACGTTTAAGCAAGAACGACGAATATTTTTAGGTGTATGAGGGAGCCCAAGTCCTACAAAAAAGTCTCTTGGACCCATATGCTAAAATGAACAGGAAGTGAGCTATGAATTTTTGAATGTCCCATTTTTTACGATTTTTGCACATTCACAGGGGGCAGACTTTTGCCCACTTCTCCTACACGTTTCATCCGACTGAGTTAAGACTTGGCCTGGACCATGTCAAGACCTGAGCCAACGACAGGGGGAAAAATTTTGACTTTTCGAAATACTATATGATGAGGGCGGGGCATCAAATTTTGTGTTTCGCAATGAAAAAGGATATGCTTGATAACTCCCCGGTACATGCTCCAAAAAATCCCAAACTTGACATGTATGTTTATCGTCAAGGCCTGAAGTTATCTCTGTGACAACATTCAGTTATATATGCAGCGCCACCTAGCCCTTGAGGAATAAAAAAAAAATACCCCACATACGGTATTTTGTACAAAAAATGTACACTCATTCTAAGTGTGATAACGAAGTCATTTCTGAATATTCTTTTAGTTTCCACCACTCAAAATGTTCACTGGCATCAGACTTATCCAAACATATATATATTTTTATTTATTTTTGATAGCCTCTATGGACATTAAAAGCAATATCGTGAATGAAGGATATGCTTAATAACTCCACGGTACATGCTCCAAAAAAAATCCCACACTTGACATGTATGCTTATAATCAAGGCCTGAAGGTATCTCTATGACAACATTCAGTTATAAATACAGCGCCACCTAGCCCTTGAGGCTTATATAAAAAAAAAAAAAAATACCCCACATACGGTATTTTGTACAAAAAATGTACACTCATTCTAAGTGTGATAACTAAGTCATTTATGAATATTCTTTTAGTTTCCACCACTCAAATTGTTCACTGGCTTGACACCGATCCAAACGTATGTACGTTTCCATTTTGTTTTATTCATTTTTGATTGCCCCTTTGGACAATAAAAGTAACATTGTGCAATGAGTACAACGAGCGATGATTGTGTATATACACTTTTACAAAAAAATACCAATCAGGGCAACTCATTGCCTAAAAATAAAAAAGGACGCTGATTTTTGCAGGTCTTAACAATCACCAAAACCCGTTGAGCTTGACACACACACTGGCAAAAAAATATTCTACATGTAAACGTTTATTATGCCATTTTCAAAGAAATTTTGCTTCCAATATGCCAGTACCCCAATGTGCCAGTACCCCAACATGCAAGTACCACAACGTGCAAGGACCCCAACATGGCCCGGGCTGCGAGGGCCCTTTATAGCTGCTCGCAGCTCTAGTTAGGGCCCGAGCAGCGACCGCTGCGAGGTCCCTATTGTTTTTGTAAAAATTATTATTATTATTATTATTATTATTAGGGCCCGAGCAGCGACCGCTGCGAGGTCCCTATTGTTTTTCGTCGAATTATTATTATTATTATTATTATTATTCTTCTTCTTCTTCTTCTTCTTCTTCTCCGTAAACGATCGCATTTTTGAGGACCTAAACATTCACGAAAACTCACCAAACTTTGCACACTCCTCAGGCCCGGCGAAAAATTTTATATTATGAAGTCGTCATAACAACGCGACTCTATAGCGCCCCCTAGCGTAGAAATATAAAAACCAAGCCTGGCACGTTTGAGCTAGAGCAACGAAAATTGGCAGGCACGTGTAGCACCCCGAGACGCACAAAAAAGTCTATTGGGACCATGTAGCTAAAATGTACAGGAAATGAGCTATGAATTTTTTTATGTCCAATTTTGGCCTATTTTGGCACATTCACTGTGGTCATGCTTTTTCCCCCTCTGCAAACATTTTTCATCCAATTCACATCAAACTTGGCATTTATCATCTCAAGACCTGAGAGAACAACTGGGCAAAAAGTCTTGCCTTTTAGAAATACTATATGATGGGGGCGGGGCATCAAATATTGTCTTTAAAATTTCATTTGTCCAGAAAGAGCAAATGCTTAATAACTCCCATGTTCAAGCTCCAAAAAATCTCAAACTTCTCAGGCAACGTAATAGTCACGGCCTGAAAACATCTATATGATAAAATTCAGTTATACATATAGCACCACCTAGTGGTAACAATAAATGTCATACTTTACGTTTTTAGCTACTGCGCTGAGCTCGTTGAAGGGATCCAGTTGAAAGTTGGTCAGAAAATCCTTAAGATGTTGATCATGCCCCACACCGAATATTTTAACTTTTCGCCAAAGGGCGTGGCCGCTACGGTGCCGCAAAGTCTGAAGATTTTTCGTGACAAAAAAAGCTGCATGAACTTGACCGAGATGATCCAATCTTCTCAAAATTTCACACATTTGATGAGAGTCCAGCCCTAAAGACATCTACGTACTTATATTTCATCTTACTGATAGCGCCACCTAGTGGCAATTTTTTTTCTTACGAATGTTCTTGTACATTTTTCTCCAAACACGTGAACTGGACCAACCTCATATTTGCTCAGATGAGGGTTTCGGCCTTCATGATGTCACAACACAAAGTTTGTGAGTTTTCGCGAATCACTGTGGGCGTGGCTAAGCACTGTTCGCCAAGAAAACAACGCCAGTTTTGATGGTCTAAACATGCGCAGAAACTCATGAAACTTGGCACACACATCTGGCCTGATAAAATGAGCAATATTTTATTGTTGATTGTGCTATTTTTACAAAAATGACTCAATAGCGCCCCCTAGAAGTTTTTAACGAAGCAGCCCCGGTTGTACGTTTAAGCAAGAACAACGAATATTTTTAGGTGTATGAGGGAGCACAAGACCTACAAAAAAGTCTCTTGGACCCATATGCTAAAATGAACAGGAAGTGAGCTACGAATTTTTAAATGTCCCATTTTTGACAATTTTTGCACATTCACAGGGCGCAGACTTTTGCCCACTTCTCCTACACGTTTCATCTGACTGAGTTAAGACTTGACCTGGACCATGTCAAGACCTGAGCCAACGACAGGGGGAAAAATCTTGACCTTTCGAAATACTATATGATGAAGGCGGGGCATCAAAATTTGTGTTTCGCACTGAAATAGGATATGCTTAATAACTCCCCGGTACATGCTCCAAAAAATCCCAAACTTGACATGTATGTTTATCGTCAAGGCCTGAAGCTATCTCTATGACAACATTCAGTTATATATGCAGCGCCACCTAGCCCTTGAGGCATAAAAAAAAAATACCCCACATACGGTATTTTGTACAAAAAATGTAAACTCATTCTAAGTGTGATAACTAAGTCATTTATGAATATTCTTTTAGTTTCCACCACTCAAAATGTTCACTGGCATCAGACTTATCCAAACATATATATATTTTTATTTATTTTTGATAGCCTCTGTGGACATTAAAAGCAATATCGTGAATGAAGGATATGCTTAATAACTCCACGGTACATGCTCCAAAAAAAATCCCACACTTGACATGTATGCTTATAATCAAGGCCTGAAGGTATCTCGATGACAACATTCAGTTATAAATACAGCGCCACCTAGCCCTTGAGGCTTATATAAAAAAAAAAACCCACATACGGTATTTTGTACAAAAAAATGTAAACTCATTCTAAGTGTGATGACTAAGTCATTTCTGAATATTCTTTTAGTTTCCACCACTCAAATTGTTCACTGGCTTCACACCGATCCAAACGTATGTACGTTTCCATTTTGTTTTATTCATTTTTGATTGCCCCTTTGGACAATAAAAGTAACATTGTGCAATGAGTACAACGAGCGATGATGTATATATACACTTTTACAAAAAATACCAATCAGGGCAACTCATTGCCTAAAAATAAAAAAGGACGCTGATTTTTGCAGGTCTTAACAATCACCAAAACCCATTGAGCTTGACACACACTGGCAAAAAAAATATTCTACATGTAAACGTTTATTATGCCATTTTCAAAGAAATTTTGCTTCCAATATGCCAGTACCCCAACGTGCCAGTACCCTAACGTGCAAGTACCCCAACGTGCAAGGACTCCAACGTGGCCCGGGCTGCGAGGGCCCTTTATAGCTGCTCGCAGCTCTAGTTATTATTATTCTTCTTCTTCTTCTTCTTTATTCTCCGCAAACGATCGCGATTTTGGGTACCTAAACATTCACGAAAACTCACCGAACTTTGCACACTCCTCAGGCCCGGCGAAAAATTTGATATTATTAAGTCGTCATAACAATGCGACTCGATAGCGCCCCCTAGCGTAGAAAAATAAAAACCAAGCCCGGCACGTTTGAGCTAGAGCAACAAAAATTGGCAGGCAGGTGTAGCACCCCGAGACGCACAAAAAAGTCTATTGGGACCATGTAGCTAAAATGTACAGGAAGTGAGCTATGAATTTTTTAATGTCCAATTTTGGCCTATTTTGGCACATTCACTGTGGTCATGCTTTTTCCCCCTTTGCAAACATTTTTCATCCAATTGACTTCAAACTTGGCATTTATCATCTCAAGACCTGAGAGAACAACTGGGCAAAACATCTTGCCTTTTTGAAATACTATATGACGGGGGCGGGGCATCAAATATTGCCTTTAAAATTTCATTTGTCCAGAAAGAGCAAATGCTTAATAACTCCCATGTTCAAGCTCCAAAAAATCTCAAACTTCTCAGGCAACGTAATAGTCACGGCCTGAAAACATCTATATGATAAAATTCAGTTATACATATAGCGCCACCTAGTGGTTACAATAAATGTCATACTTTACGTTTTTAGCTACTGTGCTGAGCTTGTTGAAGGGATCCATTTGAAAATTGGTCAGAAAAGCCTTAAGATGTTGATCATGCCCCACACCGAATATTGTAACTTTTCGCCAAAGGGCGTGGCCGCTATGGTGACGCAAAGTCTGAAGATTTTTTGTGAAAATAAAAGCTGCATTAACTTGACCGAGATGATCCTATCTTCTCAAAATTTCACACATTTGATGAGAGTCCAGCCCTAAAGACATCTACTAACTTATATTTCATCTAACTGATAGCGCCACCTAGTGGCAATTTTTTTTCTTACGAATTTTCTTCTACGTTTTTCTCCAAACACGTTAACTGGACCTACCTCATATTTGCTCAGATGAGGGTTTCGGCCTTCATGATGTCACAACACGAAGTTTGTGAGTTTTCGCGAATCGCTGTGGGCGTGGCTAAGCACTGTTCGCCAAGAAAACAACGCCAGTTTTGAGGGTCTAAACATGCGCAGAAACTCATGAAACTTGGCACACACATCTGGCCTGGTAAAATGAACAATATTTTATTGTTGATTGTACTATTTTTACAAAAATGACTCAATAGCGCCCCCTAGAAATTTTTAACGAAGCAGCCCCGGTTGTACGTTTAAGCAAGATCTACGAATATTTTTAGGTGTATGAGGGAGCCCAAGACCTACAAAAAAAGTCTCTTGGACCCATATGCTAAAATGAACAGGAAGTGAGGTACGAATTTTTGAATGTCCCATTTTTGACGATTTTTGCACATTTTCAGGGGGCATACTTTTGCCCACTTCTCCTACATGTTTTATCCGACTGACTTATGACTTGACCTGGACCATGCCAAGACCTGAGCCAACAACAGACGGAAAAATCTTGACTTTTGGAAATACTATATGATGAGCGCGGGGCATCAAAATTTGTGTTTCGCACTGAAAAAGGATATGCTTAATAACTCCCCGATACATGCTCCAAAAAATCCCAAACTTGACATGTATGTTTATCGTCAAGGCCTGAAGTTATCTCTATGACAACATTCAGTTATATATGCAGCGCCACCTCGCCCTTGAGGCAAAACAAAAAAATACCCCACATACGGTATTTTGTACAAAAAATGTAAACTCATTCTAAGTGTGATAACTAAGTCATTTATGAATATTCTTTTACTTTCCACCACTCAAAATGTTCACTGGCATTAGACTTATCCAAACATGTACTTTTTTATTTATTTTTGATAGCCTCTAATGGACATTAAAAGCAATATCGTGAATGAAGGATATGCTTAATAACTCCCCGGTACATGCTCCAAAAAAATCCCACACTTGACATGTATGTTTAGAGTCAAGGCTTGAAGGTATCCCTATGACAACATTCCATTATATATACAGCGCCACCTAGCCCTAGAGGCATAAAAAAAAATACACCAACTTAACGGTATTTTTACAAAAAAAAAAAATATCCACATGTCAAGGTTTATCATGCCATTTTCAAAGAAATTCTGCTTCCAATGTGCCGTACCTAAACTTGCCAGTACCCCAACGTGCCAGTACCCCAACGTGCAAGTACCCCAACGTGCAAGTACCCCAACGTGGCCCGGGCTGCGAGGGCCCTTTATAGCTGCTCGCAGCTCTAGTTATTATTATTCTTCTTCTTTATTCTCCGCAAACAATCGCGATTTTGGGTACCTAAATATTCACGAAAACTCACCAAACTTTGCACACTCCTCAGGTCCGGCGAAAAATTTGATATTATGAAGTCGTTATAACAACGCGACTCTATAGCGCCCCCTAGCGTAGAAAAATAAAAACCAAGCCCGACACGTTTGAGCTAGAGCAACGAAAATTGGCAGGCACGTGTAGCACCCCGAGACGCACAAAAAAGTCTATTGGGACCATGTAGCTAAAATGTACAGGAAGTGAGCTATGAATTTTTTAATGTCCAATTTTGGCCTATTTTGGCACATTCACTGTGGTCATGCTTTTTCCCCCTTTGCAAACATTTTTCATCCAATTGACTTCAAACTTGGCATTTATCATCTCAAGACCTAAGAGAACAGCTGGGCAAAACATCTTGCCTTTTCGAAATACTATACGACGGGGGCGGAGCATCAAATATTGCCTTTAAAATTTCATTTGTCCAGAAAGAGCAAATGCTTAATAACTCCCATGTTCAAGCTCCAAAAAATCTCAAACTTCTCAGGCAACGTAATAGTCACAGCCTGAAAACATCTATATGACAAAATTCAGTTATACATATAGCGCCACCTAGTGGTTACAATAAATGTCATACTTTACGTTTTTAGCTACTGCGCTGAGCTCGTTGAAGGGATCCAGTTGAAAATTGTTCAGAAAACCCTTAAGATGTTGATCATGCCCCACACCGAATATTGTAACTTTTCGCCAAAGGGCGTGGCCGCTACGGTGACGCAAAATCTGAAGATTTTTCGTGAAAATAAAAGCTGCATTAACTTGACCGAGATGATCCTATCTTCTCAAAATTTCACACATTTGATGAGAGTCCAGCTCTAAAGACATCTACTAACTTACATTTCATCTAACTGATAGCGCCACCTAGTGGCAATTTTTTTTCTTACGAATTTTCTTCTACGTTTTTCTCCAAACACGTTAACTGGACCTACCTCATATTTGCTCAGAGGAGGGTTTCGGCCTTCATGATGTCACAACACGAAGTTTATGAGTTTTCGCGAATTGCTGTAGGCGTGGCTAAGCGCTGTTCGCCAAGAAAACAACGCCAGTTTTGAGGGTCTAAACATGCACAGAAACTCCTGAAACTTGGCACACACATCTGGCCTGGTAAAATGAGCAATATTTTATTGTTGATTGTGCTATTTTTACAAAAATGACTCAATAGCGCCCCCTTGAAATTTTTAACGAAGCAGCCCCGGTTGTACGTTTAAGCAAGAACGCCGAATATTTTTAAGTGTATGAGGGAGCCCAAGACCTACAAAAAAGTCTCTTGTACCCATATGCTAAAATGAACAGGAAGTGAGCTACGAATTTTTGAATGTCCCATTTTTGACGATTTTTGCACATTCACAGGGGGCAGACTTTTGCCCACTTCTCCTACACGTTTCATCCGACTGAGTTAAGACTTGGCCTGGACCATGTCAAGACCTGAGCCAACGACAGGGGGAAAAATTTTGACTTTTCGAAATACTATATGATGAGGGCGGGGCATCAAAATTTGTGTTTCACAATGAAAAAGGATATGCTTGATAACTCCCCGGTACATGCTCCAAAAAATCCCAAACTTGACATGTATGTTTATCGTCAAGGCCTGAAGTTATCTCTATGACAACATTCAGTTATATATGCAGCGCCACCTAGCCCTTGAGGCATGAAAAAAAAATACCCCACATACGGTATTTTGTACAAAAAATGTACACTCATTCTAAGTGTGATAACTAAGTCATTTATGAATATTTTTTTAGTTTCCACCACTCAAAATGTTCACTGGCATCAGACTTATCCAAACATATATATATTTTTATTTATTTTTGATAGCCTCTATGGACATTAAAAGCAATATCGTGAATGAAGGATATGCTTAATAACTCCACGGTACATGCTCCAAAAAAAAATCCCACACTTGACATGTATGCTTATAATCAAGGCCTGAAGGTATCTCTATGACAACATTCAGTTATAAATACAGCGCCACCTAGCCCTTGAGGCTTATATAAAAAAAAAAATAAATACCCCACATACGGTATTTTGTACAAAAAATGTACACTCATTCTAAGTGTGATAACTAAGTCATTTATGAATATTCTTTTAGTTTCCACCACTCAAATTGTTCACTGGCTTCACACCGATCCAAACGTATGTACGTTTCCATTTTGTTTTATTCATTTTTGATTGCCCCTTTGGACAATAAAAGTAACATTGTGCAATGAGTACAACGAGCGATGATGTGTATATACACTTTTACAAAAAAATACCAATCAGGGCAACTCATTGCCTAAAAATAAAAAAGGACGCTGATTTTTGCAGGTCTTAACAATCACCAAAACCCGTTGAGCTTGACACACACACTGGCAAAAAAATATTCTACATGTAAACGTTTATTATGCCATTTTCAAAGAAATTTTGCTTCCAATATGCCAGTACCCCAACGTGCCAGTACCCCAACGTGCAAGTACCCCAACGTGCAAGGACCCCAACGTGGCCTGGGCTGCGAGGGCCCTTTATAGCTGCTCGCAGCTCTAGTTCTTCTTCTTCTTCTTCTTCTTTATTCTCCGCAAACAATCGCGATTTTGGGTACCTAAATATTCACGAAAACTCACCAAACTTTGCACACTCCTCAGGTCCGGCGAAAAATTTGATATTATGAAGTCGTTATAACAACGCGACTCCATAGCGCCCCCTAGCGTAGAAAAATAAAAACCAAGCCCGACACGTTTGAGCTAGAGCAACGAAAATTGGCAGGCACGTGTAGCACCCCGAGACGCACAAAAAAGTCTATTGGGACCATGTAGCTAAAATGTACAGGAAGTGAGCTATGAATTTTTTAATGTCCAATTTTGGCCTATTTTGGCACATTCACTGTGGTCATGCTTTTTCCCCCTTTGCAAACATTTTTCATCCAATTGACTTCAAACTTGGCATTTATCATCTCAAGACCTAAGAGAACAGCTGGGCAAAACATCTTGCCTTTTCGAAATACTATACGACGGAGGCGGAGCATCAAATATTGCCTTTAAAATTTCATTTGTCCAGAAAGAGCAAATGCTTAATAACTCCCATGTTCAAGCTCCAAAAAATCTCAAACTTCTCAGGCAACGTAATAGTCACAGCCTGAAAACATCTATATGACAAAATTCAGTTATACATATAGCGCCACCTAGTGGTTACAATAAATGTCATACTTTACGTTTTTAGCTACTGTGCTGAGCTTGTTGAAGGGATCCATTTGAAAATTGGTCAGAAAAGCCTTAAGATGTTGATCATGCCCCACACCGAATATTGTAACTTTTCGTCAAAGGGCGTGGCCGCTACGGTGACGCAAAATCTGAAGATTTTTCGTGAAAATAAAAGCTGCATTAACTTGACCGAGATGATCCTATCTTCTCAAAATTTCACACATTTGATGAGAGTCCAGCTCTAAAGACATCTACTAACTTACATTTCATCTAACTGATATCGCCACCTAGTGGCAATTTTTTTTCTTACGAATTTTCTTCTACGTTTTTCTCCAAACACGTTAACTGGACCTACCTCATATTTGCTCAGAGGAGGGTTTCGGCCTTCATGATGTCACAACACGAAGTTTGTGAGTTTTCGCGAATTGCTGTAGGCGTGGCTAAGCGCTGTTCGCCAAGAAAACAACGCCAGTTTTGAGGGTCTAAACATGCACAGAAACTCCTGAAACTTGGCACACACATCTGGCCTGGTAAAATTAGCAATATTTTATTGTTGATTGTGCTATTTTTACAAAAATGACTCAATAGCGCCCCCTCGAAATTTTTAACGAAGCAGCCCCGGTTGTACGTTTAAGCAAGAATGCCGAATATTTTTAAGTGTATGAGGGAGCCCAAGACCTACAAAAAAGTCTCTTGTACCCATATGCTAAAATGAACAGGAAGTGAGCTACGAATTTTTGAATGTCCCATTTTTGACGATTTTTGCACATTCACAGGGGGCAGACTTTTGCCCACTTCTCCTACACGTTTCATCCGACTGAGTTAAGACTTGGCCTGGACCATGTCAAGACCTGAGCCAACGACAGGGGGAAAAATTTTGACTTTTCGAAATACTATATGATGAGGGCGGGGCATCAAAATTTGTGTTTCACAATGAAAAAGGATATGCTTGATAACTCCCCGGTACATGCTCCAAAAAATCCCAAACTTGACATGTATGTTTATCGTCAAGGCCTGAAGTTATCTCTATGACAACATTCAGTTATATATGCAGCGCCACCTAGCCCTTGAGGCATGAAAAAAAAATACCCCACATACGGTATTTTGTACAAAAAATGTACACTCATTCTAAGTGTGATAACTAAGTCATTTATGAATATTTTTTTAGTTTCCACCACTCAAAATGTTCACTGGCATCAGACTTATCCAAACATATATATATTTTTATTTATTTTTGATAGCCTCTATGGACATTAAAAGCAATATCGTGAATGAAGGATATGCTTAATAACTCCACGGTACATGCTCCAAAAAAAAATCCCACACTTGACATGTATGCTTATAATCAAGGCCTGAAGGTATCTCTATGACAACATTCAGTTATAAATACAGCGCCACCTAGCCCTTGAGGCTTATATAAAAATAAAAAAAAATACCCCACATACGGTATTTTGTACAAAAAATGTACACTCATTCTAAGTGTGATAACTAAGTCATTTATGAATATTCTTTTAGTTTCCACCACTCAAATTGTTCACTGGCTTCACACCGATCCAAACGTATGTACGTTTCCATTTTGTTTTATTCATTTTTGATTGCCCCTTTGGACAATAAAAGTAACATTGTGCAATGAGTACAACGAGCGATGATGTGTATATACACTTTTACAAAAAAATACCAATCAGGGCAACTCATTGCCTAAAAATAAAAAAGGACGCTGATTTTTGCAGGTCTTAACAATCACCAAAACCCGTTGAGCTTGACACACACACTGGCAAAAAAATATTCTACATGTAAACGTTTATTATGCCATTTTCAAAGAAATTTTGCTTCCAATATGCCAGTACCCCAATGTGCCAGTACCCCAACGTGCAAGTACCCCAATGTGCCAGTACCCCAACGTGCAAGTACCCCAACGTGCAAGGACCCCAACGTGGCCCGGGCTGCGAGGGCCCTTTATAGCTGCTCGCAGCTCTAGTTAGGGCCCGAGCAGCGACTGCTGCGAGGTCCCTATTGTTTTTGTAAAAATTATTATTATTATTATTATTATTATTATTATTATTAGGGCCCGAACAGCGACCGCTGCGAGGTCCCTATTGTTTTTGTAAAAATTATTATTATTATTATTATTATTATTATTATTAGGGCCCGAGCAGCTACCGCTGCGAGGTCCCTATTGTTTTTCGATCGGATTATTATTATTATTATTATTATTATTATTATTATTATTATTATTATTATTCTTCTTCTCCGTAAACGATCACGATTTTGGGTACCTAAACATTTACGAAAACTCACCAAACTTTGCACACTCCTCAGGCCCGGCGAAAAATTTGATATTATGAAGTCGTCATAACAACGCGACTCTATAGCGCCCCCTAGCATAGAAAAATAAAAACCAAGCCCGGCATGTTTGAGCTAGAGCAACGAAAATTGGCAGGCACGTGTAGCACCCCGAGACGCACAAAAAAGTCTATTGGGACCATGTAGCTAAAATGTACAGGAAGTGAGCTATGAATTTTTTAATGTCCAATTTTGGCCTATTTTGGCACATTCACTGTGGTCATGCTTTTGACCCCTTTGCAAACATTTTTCATCCAATTGACTTCAAACTTGGCATTTATCATCTCAAGACCTGAGAGAACAACTGGGGAAAAAATCTTGCCTTTTCGAAATACTATATGACGGGGGCGGGGCATCAAATATTGCCTTTAAAATTTCATTTGTCCAGAAAGAGCAAATGCTTAATAACTCCCATGTTCAAGCTCCAAAAAATCTCAAACTTATCAGGCAACTTAATAGTCACGGCCTGAAAACATCTATATGATAAAATTCAGTTATCCATGTAGCGCCACCTAGTGGTAACAATAATTGTCATACTTTACGTTTTTAGCTACTGTGCTGAGCTCGTTGAAGGGATCCAGTTGAAAATTGGTCAGAAAAGCCTTAAGATGTTGATCATGCCCCACACCGAATATTGTAACTTTTCGCCAAAGGGCGTGGCCGCTACAGTGCCGCAAAGTCTGAAGATTTCTCGTGACAACAAAAGCTGCATTAACTTGACCGAGATGATGCTATCTTCTCAAAATTTTACACAATTGATGAGAGTCCAGCCCTAAAGACATCTACAAACTTATATTTCATCTTACTGATAGCGCCACCTACTGGCAAATTTTTTTCTCACGATTTTTCTTCAATGTTTTTCTCCAACCATGTTAACTGGACCTACCTCATATTTGCTCAGATGAGGGTGTCGGCCTTCATGCTGTCACAACATGAAGTTTGTGAGTTTTCGCGAATCGCTGTGGGCGTGGCTAAGCGCTGTTCGCCAAGAAAACAACGCCAATTTTGAGGGCCTAAACTGCCACAGAAACACACGAAACTTGGCACACACAGCTGGCCTGGCAAAATGAGCAATTTTTTATCGTCGATTGTGCTATTTTTACAAAAATGACTCAATAGCGCCCCCTAGAAATCTTTAACGAAACAGCCCCAGTTGTACGTTTAAGCAAGAGCTACAAATTTTTTTAGGTGTATTAGGAAGCCCAAGACCTACAAAAAAGTCACTTGGACCCATATGCTAAAATGAACAGGAAGTGAGCTACGAATTTTTGAATGTCCCATTTTTGACGATTTTTGCACATTTACAGGGGGCATACTTTTGCCCACTTCTCCTACACGTTTCATCCGACTGACTTCAGACTTGACCTGGACCATGTCAAGACCTGAGCCAACGACAGGGGGAAAAATCTTGACTTTTCGAAATACTATATGATGAAGGCGTGGCATCAAAATTTGTGTTTCGCACTGAAAAAGGATATGCTTAATAACTCCCCGGTACATGCTCCAAAAAATCCCAAACTTGACATGTATGTTTATCATCAAGGCCTGAAAGTATCTCTATGACAACATTCAGTTATATATGCAGCGCCACCTAGCCCTTGAGGCATAAAAAAAAAATACCCCACATACGGTATTTTGTACAAAAAATGTAAACTCATTCTAAGTGTGATAACTAAGTCATTTATGAATATTCTTTTAGTTTCCACCACTCAAAATGTTCACTGGCATCAGACTTATCCAAACATATATATATTTTTATTTATTTTTGATAGCCTCTGTGGACATTAAAAGCAATATCGTGAATGAAGGATATGCTTAATAACTCCCCGGTGCATGCTTCAAAAAATCCCAAACTTGACATGTATATTTATAGTCAAGGCGTGAAGGTATCTCTATGACAAAATTCAGTTATAAATACAGCGCCACCTAGCCCTTGAGGCATATATATATATATATATAAAAAAAAAAAAAATACCCCACATACGGTATTTTGTACAAAAAATGTACACTCATTCTAAGTGTGACAAATGTGGAGGGTTTCGGCCTTCATGATGTCACAACACGAAGTTTGTGAGTTTTCGCGAATTGCTGTGGGCGTGGCTAAGCGCTGTTCGCCAAGAAAACAACTCCAGTTTTGAGGGTCTAAACATGCACAGAAACTCATGAAACCTGGCACACACATCTGGCCTGGTAAAATGAGCAATATTTTATTGTTGATTGTGCTATTTTTACAAAAATGACTCAATAGCGCCCCCTAGAAATTTTTAACGAAGCAGCCCCGGTTGTACGTTTAAGCAAGAACGACGAATATTTTTAGGTGTATGAGGGAGCCCAAGACCTACAAAAAAGTCTCTTGGGCCTACATGCTAAAATGAACAGGAAGTGAGCTACGAATTTTTGAATGTCCCATTTTTGACGATATTTGCACATTTACAGGGGGCATACTTTTTCCCACTTCTCCTACACGTTTCATCCGACTGACTTCAGACTTGACCTGGACCATGTCAAGACCTGAGCCAACGACAGGGGGGAAAATCTTGACTTTTCGAAATACTATATGATGAAGGCGGGGCATCAAACTTTGTGTTTCGAACTGAAAAAGGATATGCTTAATAACTTCCCAGTACATCCTCCAAAAAATCCCAAACTTGACATGTATGCTCATAGTCAAGGCCTGAAGGTATCTCTATGACAACATTCAGTTATATATGCAGCGCCACCTAGCCCTTGAGGCAAAACAAAAAAATACCCCACATACGGTATTTTGTACAAAAAATGTAAACTCATTCTAAGTGTGATAACTAAGTCATTTATGAATATTCTTTTACTTTCCACCACTCAAAATTTTCACTAGCATCAGACCTATCCAAACATACGTATTTTTTATTTAGTTTTATTTATTTTTGATAGCCTCTATTGACGTTAAAAGCAGTAACGTGAATGAAGGATATGCTGAATAACTCCCCGGTACATGCTCCAAAAAATCCCACACTTAACATGTATATTTATAGTCAAGGCCTGAAGGTATCTCTATGACAAAATTCAGTGATAAATACTGCGCCACCTAGTCCTTGAGGCATTAAAAAACAAAAAAACAAAAACAAAAAAAAACACGGTATTTTGAACAAAATTTGTGAACTCGTAAGTGTTATAACTAAGTCATTTATGAATATTCTTTTACTTTCCACTACTCAAGATGTTCACTGGTATCAGACCGATCCAAACAACAGTAGTTTTTTTATTCAGTTTCATTTTTTTTGATCGCCTCTATGGACAATAAAAGCAACATTGTGCAATGAGTACAAGCGATGATGGGTATACATACTTTTGCAAAAAAAAAACAGTCAGGTCAACTCATTCCCTAAAAATAAAAAAGGAAGCTGATTTTTGCACATCTTGACAATCACCAAAACACATTGAGCTTGTCACACACATCACACCTGGCAAAAAAAAAATCACATGTAAAGGTTTGTCATGCCATGTTCAAAGAAATTTTGCTCATAATGTGCCAGTACCCCAACGTGCGAGTACCCCAACGTGCAAGTTCCCCAACGTGCAAGTACCCCAACGTGGCCCGGGCTGCGAGGGCCCTTTATAGCTGCTCGCAGCTCTAGTTATTATTATTCTTCTTCTTTATTCTCCGCAAACGATCGCGATTTTGGGTACCTAAACATTCACGAAAACTCACCGAACTTTGCACACTCCTCAGGCCCGGCGAAAAATTTGATATTATTAAGTCGTCATAACAATGCGACTCGATAGCGCCCCCTAGCGTAGAAAAATAAAAACCAAGCCCGGCACGTTTGAGCTAGAGCAACAAAAATTGGCAGGCACGTGTAGCACCCCGAGACGCACAAAAAAGTCTATTGGGACCATGTAGCTAAAATGTACAGGAAGTGAGCTATGAATTTTTTTATGTCCAATTTTGGCCTATTTTGGCACATTCACTGTGGTCATGCTTTTGACCCCTTTGCAAACATTTTTCATCCAATTGACTTCAAACTTGGCATTTATCATCTCAAGACCTGAGAGAACAACTGGGCAAAACATCTTGCCTTTTTGAAATACTATATGACGGGGGCGGGGCATCAAATATTGCCTTTAAAATTTCATTTGTCCAGAAAGAGCAAATGCTTAATAACTCCCATGTTCAAGCTCCAAAAAATCTCAAACTTCTCAGGCAACGTAATAGTCACGGCCTGAAAACATCTATATGATAAAATTCAGTTATACATATAGCGCCACCTAGTGGTTACAATAAATGTCATACTTTACGTTTTCAGCTACTGCGCTGAGCTTGTTGAAGGGATCCATTTGAAAATTGGTCAGAAAAGCCTTAAGATGTTGATCATGCCCCACACCGAATATTGTAACTTTTCGCCAAAGGGCGTGGCCGCTACGGTGACGCAAAGTCTGAAGATTTTTCGTGAAAATAAAAGCTGCATTAACTTGACCGAGATGATCCTATCTTCTCAAAATTTCACACATTTGATGAGAGTCCAGCCCTAAAGACATCTACTGACTTATATTTCATCTAACTGATAGCGCCACCTAGTGGCAATTTTTTTTCTTACGAATTTTCTTCTACGTTTTTCTCCAAACACGTTAACTGGACCTACCTCATATTTGCTCAGATGAGGGTTTCGGCCTTCATGATGTCACAACACGAAGTTTGTGAGTTTTCGCGAATTGCTGTGGGTGTGGCTAAGCGCTGTTCACCAAGAAAATAACGCCAGTTTTGAGGGTCTAAACATGCACAGAAACTCATGAAACTTGGCACACACATCTGGCCTGGTAAAATTAGCAATATTTTATTGTTGATTGTGCTATTTTTACAAAAATGACTCAATAGCGCCCCCGAGAAGTTTTTAACGAAGCAGCCCCGGTTGTACGTTTAAGCAAGAACGACGAATATTTTTAGGTGTATGAGGGAGCCCAAGACCTACAAAAAAGTCTCTTGGACCCATATGCTAAAATGAACAGGAAGTGAGCTACGAATTTTTGAATGTCCCATTTTTGACAATTTTTGCACATTCACAGGGGGCAGACTTTTGCCCACTTCTCCTACACGTTTCATCTGACTGAGTTAAGACTTGACCTGGACCATGTCAAGTCCTGAGCCAACGACAGGGGGAAAAATCTTGACCTTTCGAAATACTATATGATGAAGGCGGGGCATCAAAATTTGTGTTTCGCACTGAAAAAGGATATGCTTAATAACTCCCCGGTACATGCTCCAAAAAATCCCAAACTTGACATGTATGTTTATCGTCAAGGCCTGAAGGTATCTCTATGACAACATTCAGTTATATATGCAGCGCCACCTAGCCCTTGAGGCATAAAAAAAAAATACCCCACATACGGTATTTTGTACAAAAAATGTAAACTCATTCTGAGTGTGATAACTAAGTCATTTATGAATATTCTTTTAGTTTCCACCACTCAAAATGTTCACTGGCATCAGACTTATCCAAACATATATATTTTTTTATTTATTTTTGATAGCCTCTGTGGACATTAAAAGCAATATCGTGAATGAAGGATATGCTTAATAACTCCACGGTACATGCTCCAAAAAAAATCCCACACTTGACATGTATGCTTATAATCAAGGCCTGAAGGTATCTCGATGACAACATTCAGTTATAAATACAGCGCCACCTAGCCCTTGAGGCTTATATAAAAAAAATTAAAAAAATACCCCACATACGGTATTTTGTACAAAAAATGTACACTCATTCTAAGTGTGATAACTAAGTCATTTATGAATATTCTTTTAGTTTCCACCACTCAAATTGTTCACTGGCTTCACACCGATCCAAACGTATGTACGTTTCCATTTTGTTTTATTCATTTTTGATTGCCCCTTTGGACAATAAAAGTAAACATTGTGCAATGAGTACAACGAGCGATGATGTGTATATACACTTTTACCAAAAAATACCAATCAGGGCAACTCATTGCCTAAAAATAAATAAGGACGCTGATTTTTGCAGGTCTTAACAATCACCAAAATCCGTTGAGCTTGACAGACACTGGCAAAAAAAATATTCTACATGTAAACGTTTATTATGCCATTTTCAAAGAAATTTTGCTTCCAATATGCCAGTACCCCAACGTGCCAGTACCCCAACGTGCAAGTACCCCAACGTGCAAGGACCCCAACGTGGCCCGGGCTGCGAGGGCCCTTTATAGCTGCTCGCAGCTCTAGTTAGGGCCCGAGCAGCGACCGCTGCGAGGTCCCTATTGTTTTTGTAAAAATTATTCTTCTTCTTCTTCTTCTTCTTCTTCTTCTTTATTCTCCGCAAACAATCGCGATTTTGGGTACCTAAACTTTCACGAAAACTCACCGAACTTTGCACATTCCTCAGGCCCGGCGAAAAATTTGATATTATTAAGTCGTCATAACAATGCGACTCGATAGCGCCCCCTAGCGTAGAAAAATAAAAACCAAGCCCGGCACGTTTGAGCTAGAGCAACAAAAATTGGCAGGCACGTGTAGCACCCCGAGACGCACAAAAAATTCTATTGGGACCATGTAGCTAAAATGTACAGGAAGTGAGCTATGAATTTTTTAATGTCCAATTTTGGCCTATTTTGGCACATTCACTGTGGTCATGCTTTTTCCCCCTTTGCAAACATTTTTCATCCAATTGACTTCAAACATGGCATTTATCATCTCAAGACCTGAGAGAACAACTGGGCAAAACATCTTGCCTTTTTGAAATACTATATGACGAGGGCGGGGCATCAAATATTGCCTTTAAAATTTCATTTGTCCAGAAAGAGCAAATGCTTAATAACTCCCATGTTCAAGCTCCAAAAAATCTCAAACTTCTCAGGCAACGTAATAGTCACGGCCTGAAAACATCTATATGATAAAATTCAGTTATACATATAGCGCCACCTAGTGGTTACAATAAATGTCATACTTTACGTTTTTAGCTACTGTGCTGAGCTTTTTGAAGGGATCCATTTGAAAATTGGTCAGAAAAGCCTTAAGATGTTGATCATGCCCCACACCGAATATTGTAACTTTTCGCCAAAGGGCGTGGCCGCTACGGTGACGCAAAGTCTGAAGATTTTTCGTGAAAATAAAAGCTGCATTAACTTGACCGAGATGATCCTATCTTCTCAAAATTTCACACATTTGATGAGAGTCCAGCCCTAAAGACATCTACTGACTTATATTTCATCTAACTGATAGCGCCACCTAGTGGCAATTTTTTTCTTACGAATTTTCTTCTACGTTTTTCTCCAAACACGTTAACTGGACCTACCTCATATTTGCTCAGATGAGGGTTTCGGCCTTCATGATGTCACAACACGAAGTTTGTGAGTTTTCGCGAATTGCTGTGGGTGTGGCTAAGCGCTGTTCGCCAAGAAAACAACGCCAGTTTTGAGGGTCTAAACATGCACAGAAACTCATGAAACTTGGCACACACATCTGGCCTGGTAAAATGAGCAATATTTTATTGTTGATTGTGCTATTTTTACAAAAATAACTCAATAGCGCCCCCTAGAAGTTTTTAACGAAGCAGCCCCGGTTGTACGTTTAAGCAAGAACGACGAATATTTTTAGGTGTATGAGGGAGCCCAAGACCTACAAAAAAGTCTCTTGTACCCATATGCTAAAATGAACAGGAAGTGAGCTACGAATTTTTGAATGTCCCATTTTTGACAATTTTTGCACATTCACAGGGGGCAGACTTTTGCCCACTTCTCCTACACGTTTCATCTGACTGAGTTAAGACTTGACCTGGACCATGTCAAGTCCTGAGCCAACGACAGGGGGAAAAATCTTGACCTTTCGAAATACTATATGATGAAGGCGGGGCATCAAAATTTGTGTTTCGCACTGAAAAAGGATATGCTTAATAACTCCCCGGTACATGCTCCAAAAAATCCCAAACTTGACATGTATGTTTATCGTCAAGGCCTGAAGCTATCTCTATGACAACATTCAGTTATATATGCAGCGACACCTAGCCCTTGAGGCATAAAAAAAAAATACCCCACATACGGTATTTTGTACAAAAAATGTAAACTCATTCTGAGTGTGATAACTAAGTCTTTTATGAATATTCTTTTAGTTTCCACCACTCAAAATGTTCACTGGCATCAGACTTATCCAAACATATATATATTTTTATTTATTTTTGATAGCCTCTGTGGACATTAAAAGCAATATCGTGAATGAAGGATATGCTTAATAACTCCACGGTACATGCTCCAAAAAAAAATCCCACACTTGACATGTATGCTTATAATCAAGGCCTGAAGGTATCTCGATGACAACATTCAGTTATAAATACAGCGCCACCTAGCCCTTGAGGCTTATATAAAAAAAAAACCCCACATACGGTATTTTGTACAAAAAAAATTAAACTCATTCTAAGTGTGATGACAAAGTCATTTCTGAATATTCTTTTAGTTTCCACCACTCAAATTGTTCACTGGCTTCACACCGATCCAAACGTATGTACGTTTCCATTTTGTTTTATTCATTTTTGATTGCCCCTTTGGACAATAAAAGTAACATTGTGCAATGAGTACAACGAGCGATGATGTATATATACACTTTTACAAAAAATACCAATCAGGGCAACTCATTGCCTAAAAATAAAAAAGGACGCTGATTTTTGCAGGTCTTAACAATCACCAAAACCCGTTGAGCTTGACACACACTGGCAAAAAAAATATTCTACATGCAAACGTTTATTATGCCATTTTCAAAGAAATTTTGCTTCCAATATGCCAGTACCCCAACGTGCCAGTACCCCAACGTGCCAGTACCCTAACGTGCAAGTACCCCAACGTGCAAGGACTCCAACGTGGCCCGGGCTGCGAGGGCCCTTTATAGCTGCTCGCAGCTCTAGTTATTATTATTCTTCTTCTTCTTCTTTATTCTCCGCAAACAATCGCGATTTTGGGTACCTAAATATTCACGAAAACTCACCAAACTTTGCACACTCCTCAGGTCCGGCGAAAAATTTGATATTATGAAGTTGTTATAACAACGCGACTCTATAGCGCCCCCTAGCGTAGAAAAATAAAAACCAAGCCCGACACGTTTGAGCTAGAGCAACGAAAATTGGCAGGCACGTGTAACACCCCGAGACGCACAAAAAAGTCTATTGGGACCATGTAGCTAAAATGTACAGGAAGTGAGCTATGAATTTTTTAATGTCCAATTTTGGCCTATTTTGGCACATTCACTGTGGTCATGCTTTTTCCCCCTTTGCAAACATTTTTCATCCAATTGACTTCAAACTTGGCATTTATCATCTCAAGACCTAAGAGAACAGCTGGGCAAAACATCTTGCCTTTTCGAAATACTATACGACGGGGGCGGAGCATCAAATATTGCCTTTAAAATTTCATTTGTCCAGAAAGAGCAAATGCTTAATAACTCCCATGTTCAAGCTCCAAAAAATCTCAAACTTCTCAGGCAACGTAATAGTCACAGCCTGAAAACATCTATATGACAAAATTCAGTTATACATATAGCGCCACCTAGTGGTTACAATAAATGTCATACTTTACGTTTTTAGCTACTGTGCTGAGCTTGTTGAAGGGATCCATTTGAAAATTGGTCAGAAAAGCCTTAAGATGTTGATCATGCCCCACACCGAATATTGTAACTTTTCGTCAAAGGGCGTGGCCGCTACGGTGACGCAAAATCTGAAGATTTTTCGTGAAAATAAAAGCTGCATTAACTTGACCGAGATGATCCTATCTTCTCAAAATTTCACACATTTGATGAGAGTCCAGTTCTAAAGACATCTACTAACTTACATTTCATCTAACTGATAGCGCCACCTAGTGGCAATTTTTTTTCTTACGAATTTTCTTCTACGTTTTTCTCCAAACACGTTAACTGGACCTACCTCATATTTGCTCAGAGGAGGGTTTCGGCCTTCATGATGTCACAACACGAAGTTTGTGAGTTTTCGCGAATTGCTGTAGGCGTGGCTAAGCGCTGTTCGCCAAGAAAACAACGCCAGTTTTGAGGGTCTAAACATGCACAGAAACTCCTGAAACTTGGCACACACATCTGGCCTGGTAAAATGAGCAATATTTTATTGTTGATTGTGCTATTTTTACAAAAATGACTCAATAGCGCCCCCTCGAAATTTTTAACGAAGCAGCCCCGGTTGTACGTTTAAGCAAGAACGCCGAATATTTTTAGGTGTATGAGGGAGCCCAAGACCTACAAAAAAGTCTCTTGTACCCATATGCTAAAATGAACAGGAAGTGAGCTACGAATTTTTGAATGTCCCATTTTTGACGATTTTTGCACATTCACAGGGGGCAGACTTTTGCCCACTTCTCCTACACGTTTCATCCGACTGAGTTAAGACTTGGCCTGGACCATGTCAAGACCTGAGCCAACGACAGGGGGAAAAATTTTGACTTTTCGAAATACTATATGATGAGGGCGGGGCATCAAAATTTGTGTTTCACAATGAAAAAGGATATGCTTGATAACTCCCCGGTACATGCTCCAAAAAATCCCAAACTTGACATGTATGTTTATCGTCAAGGCCTGAAGTTATCTCTATGACAACATTCAGTTATATATGCAGCGCCACCTAGCCCTTGAGGCATGAAAAAAAAATACCCCACATACGGTATTTTGTACAAAAAATGTACACTCATTCTAAGTGTGATAACTAAGTCATTTATGAATATTTTTTTAGTTTCCACCACTCAAAATGTTCACTGGCATCAGACTTATCCAAACATATATATATTTTTATTTATTTTTGATAGCCTCTATGGACATTAAAAGCAATATCGTGAATGAAGGATATGCTTAATAACTCCACGGTACATGCTCCAAAAAAAAATCCCACACTTGACATGTATGCTTATAATCAAGGCCTGAAGGTATCTCTATGACAACATTCAGTTATAAATACAGCGCCACCTAGCCCTTGAGGCTTATATAAAATATAAAAAAATACCCCACATACGGTATTTTGTACAAAAAATGTACACTCATTCTAAGTGTGATAACTAAGTCATTTATGAATATTCTTTTAGTTTCCACCACTCAAATTGTTCACTGGCTTCACACCGATCCAAACGTATGTACGTTTCCATTTTGTTTTATTCATTTTTGATTGCCCCTTTGGACAATAAAAGTAACATTGTGCAATGAGTACAACGAGCGATGATGTGTATATACACTTTTACAAAAAAATACCAATCAGGGCAACTCATTGCCTAAAAATAAAAAAGGACGCTGATTTTTGCAGGTCTTAACAATCACCAAAACCCGTTGAGCTTGACACACACACTGGCAAAAAAATATTCTACATGTAAACGTTTATTATGCCATTTTCAAAGAAATTTTGCTTCCAATATGCCAGTACCCCAACGTGCCAGTACCCCAACGTGCAAGTACCCCAACGTGCAAGGACCCCAACGTGGCCCGGGCTGCGAGGGCCCTTTATAGCTGCTCGCAGCTCTAGTTATTATTATTCTTCTTCTTCTTCTTCTTCTTCTCCGTAAACGATCACGATTTTGGGTACCTAAACATTTACGAAAACTCACCAAACTTTGCACACTCCTCAGGCCCGGCGAAAAATTTGATATTATGAAGTCGTCATAACAACGCGACTCTATAGCGCCCCCTAGCATAGAAAAATAAAAACCAAGCCCGGCATGTTTGAGCTAGAGCAACGAAAATTGGCAGGCACGTGTAGCACCCCGAGACGCACAAAAAAGTCTATTGGGACCATGTAGCTAAAATGTACAGGAAGTGAGCTATGAATTTTTTAATGTCCAATTTTGGCCTATTTTGGCACATTCACTGTGGTCATGCTTTTTCCCCCTTTGCAAACATTTTTCATCCAATTGACTTCAAACTTGGCATTTATCATCTCAAGACCTGAGAGAACAACTGGGGAAAAAATCTTGCCTTTTCGAAATACTATATGACGGGGGCGGGGCATCAAATATTGCCTTTAAAATTTCATTTGTCCAGAAAGAGCAAATGCTTAATAACTCCCATGTTCAAGCTCCAAAAAATCTCAAACTTATCAGGCAACTTAATAGTCACGGCCTGAAAACATCTATATGATAAAATTCAGTTATCCATGTAGCGCCACCTAGTGGTAACAATAATTGTCATACTTTACGTTTTTAGCTACTGTGCTGAGCTCGTTGAAGGGATCCAGTTGAAAATTGGTCAGAAAAGCCTTAAGATGTTGATCATGCCCCACACCGAATATTGTAACTTTTCGCCAAAGGGCGTGGCCGCTACAGTGCCGCAAAGTCTGAAGATTTCTCGTGACAACAAAAGCTGCATTAACTTGACCGAGATGATGCTATCTTCTCAAAATTTTACACAATTGATGAGAGTCCAGCCCTAAAGACATCTACAAACTTATATTTCATCTTACTGATAGCGCCACCTACTGGCAAATTTTTTTCTCACGATTTTTCTTCAATGTTTTTCTCCAACCATGTTAACTGGACCTACCTCATATTTGCTCAGATGAGGGTGTCGGCCTTCATGCTGTCACAACATGAAGTTTGTGAGTTTTCGCGAATCGCTGTGGGCGTGGCTAAGCGCTGTTCGCCAAGAAAACAACGCCAATTTTGAGGGCCTAAACTGCCACAGAAACACACGAAACTTGGCACACACAGCTGGCCTGGCAAAATGAGCAATTTTTTATCGTCGATTGTGCTATTTTTACAAAAATGACTCAATAGCGCCCCCTAGAAATCTTTAACGAAACAGCCCCAGTTGTACGTTTAAGCAAGAACGACGAATATTTTTAGGTGTATGAGGGAGCCCAAGACCTACAAAAAAGTCTCTTGTACCCATATGCTAAAATGAACAGGAAGTGAGCTACGAATTTTTGAATGTCCCATTTTTGACGATTTTTGCACATTCACAGGGGGCAGACTTTTGCCCACTTCTCCTACACGTTTCATCCGACTGAGTTAAGACTTGGCCTGGACCATGTCAAGACCTGAGCCAACGACAGGGGGAAAATTTTTGACTTTTCAAAATACTATATGATGAGGGCGGGGCATCAAAATTTGTGTTTCGCAATGAAAAAGGATATGCTTGATAACTCCCCGGTACATGCTCCAAAAAATCCCAAACTTGACATGTATGTTTATCGTCAAGGCCTGAAGTTATCTCTATGACAACATTCAGTTATATATGCAGCGCCACCTAGCCCTTGAGGCATAAAAAAAAAATACCCCACATACGGTATTTTGTACAAAAAATGTAAACTCATTCTAAGTGTGATAACTAAGTCATTTATGAATATTCTTTTAGTTTCCACCACTCAAAATGTTCACTGGCATCAGACTTATCCAAACATATATATATTTTTATTTATTTTTGATAGCCTTTATGGACATTAAAAGCAATATCGTGAATGAAGGATATGCTTAATAACTCCACGGTACATGCTCCAAAAAAAATCCCACACTTGACATGTATGCTTATAATCAAGGCCTGAAGGTATCTCTATGACAACATTCAGTTATAAATACAGCGCCACCTAGCCCTTGGGGCTTATATAAAAAAAAAAACCCACATACGGTATTTTGTACCAAAAAACTTAAACTCATTCTAAGTGTGATGACTAAGTCATTTCTGAATATTCTTTTAGTTTCCACCACTCAAATTGTTCACTGGCTTCACACCGATCCAAACGTATGTACGTTTCCATTTTGTTTTATTCATTTTTGATTGCCCCTTTGGACAATAAAAGTAACATTGTGCAATGAGTACAACGAGCGATGATGTATATATACACTTTTACAAAAAATATCAATCAGGGCAACTCATTGCCTAAAAATAAAAAAGGACGCTGATTTTTGCAGGTCTTAACAATCACCAAAACCCGTTGAGCTTGACACACACTGGCAAAAAAAATATTCTACATGTAAACGTTTATTATGCCATTTTCAAAGAAATTTTGCTTCCAATATGCCAGTACCCCAACGTGCCAGTACCCCAACGTGCCAGTACCCTAACGTGCAAGTACCCCAACGTGCAAGGACTCCAACGTGGCCCGGGCTGCGAGGGCCCTTTATAGCTGCTCGCAGCTCTAGTTAGGGCCCGAGCAGCGACCGCTGCGAGGTCCCTATTGTTTTTGTAAAAATTATTATTATTATTATTATTATTATTATTATTATTCTTCTTCTTTATTCTCCGCAAACAATCGCGATTTTGGGTACCTAAATATTCACGAAAACTCACCAAACTTTGCACACTCCTCAGGTCCGGCGAAAAATTTGATATTATGAAGTCGTTATAACAACGCGGATCAATAGCGCCCCCTAGCGTAGAAAAATAAAAACCAAGCCCGACACGTTTGAGCTAGAGCAACGAAAATTGGCAGGCACGTGTAGCACCCCGAGACGCACAAAAAAGTCTATTGGCACCATGTAGCTAAAATGTACAGGAAGTGAGCTATGAATTTTTTAATGTCCAATTTTGGCCTATTTTGGCACATTCACTGTGGTCATGCTTTTTCCCCCTTTGCAAACATTTTTCATCCAATTGACTTCAAACTTGGCATTTATCATCTCAAGACCTAAGAGAACAGCTGGGCAAAACATCTTGCCTTTTCGAAATACTATACGACGGGGGCGGAGCATCAAATATTGCCTTTAAAATTTCATTTGTCCAGAAAGAGCAAATGCTTAATAACTCCCATGTTCAAGCTCCAAAAAATCTCAAACTTATCAGGCAACTTAATAGTCACGGCCTGAAAACATCTATATGATAAAATTCAGTTATCCATGTAGCGCCACCTAGTGGTAACAATAATTGTCATACTTTACGTTTTTAGCTACTGTGCTGAGCTCGTTGAAGGGATCCAGTTGAAAATTGGTCAGAAAAGCCTTAAGATGTTGATCATGCCCCACACTGAATATTGTAACTTTTCGCCAAAGGGCGTGGCCGCTACGGTGCCGCAAAGTCTGAAGATTTCTCGTGACAACAAAAGCTGCATTAACTTGACCGAGATGATCCTATCTTCTCAAAATTTTACACAATTGATGAGAGTCCAGCCCTAAAGACATCTACAAACTTATATTTCATCTTACTGATAGCGCCACCTACTGGCAATTTTTTTTCTTACGATTTTTCTTCAATGTTTTTCTCCAACCATGTTAACTGGACCTACCTCATATTTGCTCAGATGAGGGTGTCGGCCTTCATGCTGTCACAACACGAAGTTTGTGAGTTTTTGCGAGTCGCTGTGGGCGTGGCTAAGCACTGTTCGCCAAGAAAACAACGCCAGTTTTGAGGGTCTAAACATGCGCAGAAACTCATGAAACTTGGCACACACATCTGGCCTGGTAAAATGAACAATATTTTATTGTTGATTGTGCTATTTTTACAAAAATGACTCAATAGCGCCCCCTCGAAATTTTTAACGAAGCAGCCCCGATTGTACGTTTAAGCAAGATCTACGAAAATTTTTACGTGTATGAGGGAGCCAAAGACCTACAAAAAAGACTCTTGGACCCATATGCTAAAATGAACAGGAAGTGAGCTACGAATTTTTGAATGTCCCATTTTTTACGATTTTTGCACATTTTCAGAGGGCATACTTTTGCCCACTTCTCCTACACGTTTTATCCGACTGACTTATGACTTGACCTGGACCATGCCAAGACCTGAGCCAACAACAGACGGAAAAATCTTGACTTTTGGAAATACTATATGATGAGGGCGGGGCATCAAAATTTGTGTTTCGCACTGAAAAAGGATATGCTTAATAACTCCCCGATACATGCTCCAAAAAATCCCAAACTTGACATGTATGTTTATCGTCAAGGCCTGAAGGTATCTCTATGACAACATTCAGTTATATATGCAGCGCCACCTAGCCCTTGAGGCATGAAAAAAAAATACCCCACTTACGGTATTTTGTACAAAAAATGTAAACTCATTCTAAGTGTGATAACTAAGTCATTTAGGAATATTCTTTTACCTTCCACCACTCAAAATATTCACTGGCATCAGACCTAACCAAACATACATATTTTTGTTATTTAGTTTTATGTATTTTTGATAGCCTCTATGGACATTAAAAGCAATATGGTGAATGAAGGCTATGCTTAATAACTCCCAGGTACATGCTCCAAAAAATCCCATATTTGAAATGTATATTTAGAGTCAAGGCCTGAAGGTATCTCTATGACAAAATTCAGTTATAAATACAGCGCCACCTAGTCCTTGAGGCATAAAAAAAAATGCCTCACTTACGGTATTTTTGCAAAAATTGTAAACTCATTGTAAGTGTGATAACTAAGTCATTTATGAATATTCTTTTACTTTCCACCACTCAATATGTTCACTGGTATCAGACCGATCCAAACATACGTATTTTTTATTTAGTTTTATTTATTTTTTTTATCGCCTCTATGGACAATAAAAGCAACATTGTGCAATGAGTACGAGCGATGATGTGTGTATATATACTTTTACGAAAAATACCAATCAGAGCAACTCATTGCCTAAAAATAAAAAAAAGACGCTGATTTTTGCAGATCTTAACAATCACCAAAACCCATTGAGCTTGACACACTCATCACACCTGGCAAAAAAAAAAAAAAAGTCCACATGTTTATCATGCCATTTTCAAAGAAATTCTGCTTCCAATGTGCCAGTACCCCAATGTGCAAGTTCCCCAACGTGCAAGTACCCCAACGTGGCCCGGGCTGCGAGGGCCCTTTATAGCTGCTCGCAGCTCTAGTTATTATTATTCTTCTTCTTTATTCTCCGCAAACAATCGCGATTTTGGGTACCTAAATATTCACGAAAACTCACCGAACTTTGCACACTCCTCAGGTCCGGCGAAAAATTTGATATTATGAAGTCGTTATAACAACGCGACTCTATAGCGCCCCCTAGCGTAGAAAAATAAAAACCAAGCCCGGCACGTTTGAGCTAGAGCAACGAAAATTGGCAGGCACGTGTAGCACCTCGAGACGCACAAAAAAGTCTATTGGGACCATGTAGCTAAAATGTACAGGAAGTGAGCTATGAATTTTTTAATGTCCAATTTTGGCCTATTTTGGCACATTCACTGTGGTCATGCTTTTTCCCCCTTTGCAAGCATATTTCATCCAATTGACTTCAAACTTGGCATTTATCATCTCAAGACCTGAGAGAACAGCTGGGCAAAACATCTTGCCTTTTCGAAATACTATATGACGGGGGCGGAGCATCAAATATTGCCTTTAAAATTTCATTTTTCCAGAAAGAGCAAATGCTGAATAACTCCCATGTACAAGCTCCAAAAAATCTCAAACTTCTCAGGCAACGTAATAGTCACGGCCTGAAAACATCTATATGACAAAATTCAGTTATACATATAGCGCCACCTAGTGGTTACAATAAATGTCATACTTTACGTTTTTAGCTACTGTGCTGAGCTCGTTGAAGGGATCCAGTTGAAAATTGGTCAGAAAAGCCTTAAGATGTTGATGATGCCCCACACCGAATATTGTAACTTTTCGCCAAAGGGCGTGGCCGCTACGGTGATGCAAAGTCTGAAGATTTTTCGTGACAATAAAAGCTGCATTAACTTGACCGAGATGATCCTATCTTCTCAAAATTTCACACATTTGATGAGAGTCCAGCTCTAAAGACATCTACTAACTTACATTTCATCTAACTGATAGCGCCACCTAGTGGCAATTTTTTTTCTTACGAATTTTCTTCTACGTTTTTCTCCAAACACGTTAACTGGACCTACCTCATATTTGCTCAGAGGAGGGTTTCGGCCTTCATGATGTCACAACACGAAGTTTGTGAGTTTTCGTGAATTGCTGTGGGCGTGGCTAAGCGCTGTTCGCCAAGAAAACAACGCCAGTTTTGAGGGTCTAAACATGCACAGAAACTCCTGAAACTTGGCACACACATCTGGCCTGGTAAAATGAGCAATATTTTATTGTTGATTGTGCTATTTTTACAAAAATGACTCAATAGCGCCCCCTCGAAATTTTTAACGAAGCAGCCCCGGTTGTACGTTTAAGCAAGAACGACGAATATTTTCAGGTGTATGAGGGAGCCCAAGACCTACAAAAAAGTCTCTTGTACCCATATGCTAAAATGAACAGGAAGTGTGCTACGAATTTTTGAATGTCCCATTTTTGACGATTTTTGCACATTCACAGGGGGCAGACTTTTGCCCACCTCTCCTACACGTTTCATCCGACTGAGTTAAGACTTGGCCTGGACCATGTCAAGACCTGAGCCAACGACAGGGGGAAAAATTTTGACTTTTCGAAATACTATATGATGAGGGCGGGGCATCAAAATTTGTGTTTCGCAATGAAAAAGGATATGCTTGATAACTCCCCGGTACATGCTCCAAAAAATCCCAAACTTGACATGTATGTTTATCGTCAAGGCCTGAAGTTATCTCTATGACAACATTCAGTTATATATGCAGCGCCACCTAGCCCTTGAGGCATGAAAAAAAAATACCCCACATACGGTATTTTGTACAAAAAATGTAAACTCATTCTAAGTGTGATAACTAAGTCATTTATGAATATTCTTTTAGTTTCCACCACTCAAAATGTTCACTGGCATCAGACTTATCCAAACATATATATATTTTTATTTATTTTTGATAGCCTCTATGGACATTAAAAGCAATATCGTGAATGAAGGATATGCTTAATAACTCCACGGTACATGCTCCAAAAAAAATCCCACACTTGACATGTATGCTTATAATCAAGGCCTGAAG
This sequence comes from Festucalex cinctus, assembly GCF_051991245.1. Taxonomy (NCBI): domain Eukaryota; kingdom Metazoa; phylum Chordata; class Actinopteri; order Syngnathiformes; family Syngnathidae; genus Festucalex; species Festucalex cinctus. The sequence goes on from NC_135424.1 coordinate 23,836,268, forward strand.
GTATCTCTATGACAACATTCAGTTATAAATACAGCGCCACCTAGCCCTTGAGGCTTATATGAAAAAAATAAATAAATACCCCACATACGGTATTTTGTAAAAAAAATGTACACTCATTCTAAGTGTGATAACTAAGTCATTTATGAATATTCTTTTAGTTTCCACCACTCAAATTGTTCACTGGCTTCACACCGATCCAAACGTATGTACGTTTCCATTTTGTTTTATTCATTTTTGATTGCCCCTTTGGACAATAAAAGTAACATTGTGCAATGAGTACAACGAGCGATGATGTGTATATACACTTTTACAAAAAAATACCAATCAGGGCAACTCATTGCCTAAAAATAAAAAAGGACGCTGATTTTTGCAGAACAATCACCAAAACCCGTTGAGCTTGATACACACACTGGCAAAAAAATATTCTACATGTAAACGTTTATTATGCCATTTTCAAAGAAATTTTGCTTCCAATATGCCAGTACCCCAATGTGCCAGTACCCCAACGTGCACGTACCCCAACGTGAAAGGACCCCAACGTGGCCCGGGCTGCGAGGGCCCTTTATAGCTGCTCGCAGCTCTAGTTAGGGCCCGAGCAGCGGCGGCGGCGGTGCCGCTGCGAGGCCCTATTGTTTTTGTAGGAATTCTTCTTATTATTATTCTTATTATTATTCTTCTCCGCAAACAATCGCATTTTTGAGACACTAAACGTGACCAAAAACTCACCAAACTTTACACGCACATCAGGCCTGGCGAAAAATTTGATATTTTAAAGTCGCCATACATGATAACAGAAAAATGGTTCCTTAGCGCCCCCTACATAGGTTAAACGGATCCCTGTCCCGCTACGATTGTCCGACGGCTATGAAAATTGTGTGGCACCTGTAGCACATCCCAATGAACAAAAACCTCTTTGAAGTGTGTACCCTAAAATAGACAGAAAGTGAGGTATGAGTATTTAAATGTCCAATTTTTGCCAATTTTTGCACATTTACAGGGGTCATACTTTTGCCCGCTTCTCCTACACGGTTAACCCGATTGACTTCAAACTTGGGATGTACCATCTCAACACCTGGGACAACATCATTGTGAAAAATGAAAAGTTTTTGATATACTATATGACGGCGGCGGCGCATCAAATTTAGAGTTTAAAAATTCTTACTTCACGAAGCATTGCCGGTTGTACGTTTAATCTAGAGCTACAAAAATTGGTACACATATGTAACAGGCTATGACCTACAAAAAACTCTTTTTGAACCATATGCTAAACCTAACAGGAAGTCCACCATTTTGATTTATTTTGGAACGTGTTGCCATTTTTTTGGCCATTTCATTGGGGTCTTATTTTAACGAACTCCTCCTACAGTGTTTATCCGATCATCTTCAAACTTGGTGTGATTCATCTTAAGATGTTGAAGATGAAAAGTTATTGAAAGCTTTGTATTTCGTCGCACGCTGTTGTCATGGCATGCACTGTTTTTAAAGGAAAAAAATATATCCTTCAAGAAGCATTCCCATTTGTACGAAGCAGCTAGAGCTATGAAAATTTGTAGACATATGTAACAGCCCAAGATGTACAAAAAAGTCTCTTGGTGCCCTGTGCTAAACCCAACAGGAAGTCCCCCAGGGGCCGGGCATCACATTTTGAGCTAAAAAACTCCTCTTTAACAAAGCATACCCGGCTGTACGTTTCACATAGAGTTACCAACATTTGTAGAGGTGTAAAACAGCCCTCGAGGTACAAAAAACTCTTTTTGAACCATATGCTAAACCTAACATGACGTCCGCTATTTTGATTTACTTTGGAATGTGTTGCCATTTTTTTTGGCCATTTCATAGGGGTCATATTTTAACAAACTCCTCCTACAGAGTTTATCCGATCATCTTCAAACTTGGTGTGATTCATCTTAAGATGTTGAAAATGAAAAGTTATTGAAAGTTTTTTATTTCGTCACACGCTGTTGTCGTGGCATGCACTTTTTGCAAAGGAAAAAAAATCCTTCTTAATGAAGCATTCCCAGTTGTACGAAGCAGCTAGAGCGACGAAAAATTGTAGACATATGTAACAGCCCAGGATGTACAAAAAAGTCTCTTGGTGCCATGTGCTAAACCCAACAGGAAGTCCCCCAGGGGCCGGGCATCACATTTTGAGCTAAAAAACTCCTCTTTAACGAAGCATTCCCGGTTGTACGTTTCACCTAGCGCTATGATAATTTGCAGGCATACATAAGAGCCCGTGATGTACAAAAAAAGTCTCTTGGAACCATGTGCTAAACAAAACAGGAAGTCTGCCATTTTGATTTATGATGGGATTTGTTGCCATTTTTTGTGGCCTTTTTCAGGGGTCATATTTTAACGAACCCCTCCTACAAAATTTATCCGACTGTCTTCAAACTTGGTGTGTTTCATCTTAAGATGTTTAAGATGCAAAGTAATCGAAAGTTTTTTATTTTGTAACACGCTGTTGCCATAGCAATGCATTGTTTGTCAAGTGCTGCTTTTTTTTTTTTTATACACATGAAAACTCATGAAACTTTGCAAACACATCAGACTTGTCATGAACATGAATTTTCAGAGATTTATTGTGCAATTTGCAATAAATAGCGCCCTCTAGACATTTTTATGAAGCATTTCCGATTGTATGATTATGCTAGACCTACAAAAAAGTATTATGTAGCCATTTGCCAAACCAAAGAGGAAGTCCGCTATTTTGATTTTATTTTGGGAATTATACATAATTTTTGGCCTTCTTCATTAAACTTTGCACAGACAAGGCATGGAAAAAACTAACATTTTAAATGGTCCTTGTTCCATGTAACAGTTGTCAAGCGCTGCTTTTTTTTTTTTTTTTATACACATGAAAACTCATGAAACTTTGCAAACACATCAGACTTGTCATGAACATGAATTTTCAGAGATTTATTGTGCAATTTGCAATAAATAGCGCCCTCTAGGCATTTTTATGAAGCATTTCCGATTGTATGATTATGCTAGACCTACAAAAAAGTATTATGTAGCCATTTGCCAAACCAAAGAGGAAGTCCGCTATTTTGATTTTATTTTGGGAACTATACATCATTTTTGGCCTTTTTCATTAAACTTTGCACAGACAAGGCATGGAAAAAACTAACATTTTAAATGGACCTTGTTCCATGTAACAGTACCCCAACGTGCCAGTACCCTGACGTGCAAGTAACCCAACGTTGTGCTCAATAGCGCCCTCTATGCATTTTTATGGAGCATTTCCAATTGTATGATTCAAGCGATACACAACTAAAGATGACTTGACCTAGATTTGTGAAAACTGGGAGGCATACCTATTAGCTTAAGACCTACAAAAAGTATTCTGTAGCCGTATGCTAAACCTAAAAGGAAGTCCGCCATTTTGAATTTATTTTGGGAATTGCGCACCATATTTTGCGTTTTGATTAAACTTTGCACACACAAGGCTTGTCAAAAACATTTTAGATGGTCCTTGTCCTATTTTACAGTACCCCAACGTGCCAGTACCCCGACGTGCAAGTACCCCAACGTGGCCCGGGTTGCGAGGGCCCTTTATAGCTGCTCGCAGCTCTAGTTAGGGCCCGAGCAGCGGCGGCGGCGGTGCCGCTGCGAGGCCCTATTGTTTTTGTAGGAATTCTTCTTATTATTATTATTATTATTATTCTTCTCCGCAAACAATCGCATTTTTGAGACACTAAACGTGACCGAAAACTCACCAAACTTTACACGCACATCAGGCCTGGCGAAAAATTTGATATTTTAAAGTCGCCATACATGATAACAGAAAAATGGCTCCTTAGCGCCCCCTACATAGGTTAAACGGATCCCTGTCCCGCTACGATTGTCCGACGGCTATGAAAATTGTGTGGCACCTGTAGCACATCCCAATGAACAAAAACCTCTTTGAAGTGTGTACCCTAAAATAGACAGAAAGTGAGGTATGAGTATTTAAATGTCCAATTTTTGCCAATTTTTGCACATTTACAGGGGTCATACTTTTGCCCGCTTCTCCTACACGGTTAACCCGATTGACTTCAAACTTGGGATGTACCATCTCAACACCTGGGACAACATCATTGTGAAAAATGAAAAGTTTTTGATATACTATATGACGGCGGCGGCGCATCAAATTTAGAGTTTAAAAATTCTTACTTCACGAGGCATTGCCGGTTGTACGTTTAATCTAGAGCTACGAAAATTGGTACACATATGTAACAGGCTATGACCTACAAAAAACTCGTTTTGAACCATATGCTAAACCTAACAGGAAGTCCACCATTTTGATTTATTTTGGAACGTGTTGCCATTTTTTTGGCCATTTCATTGGAGTCTTATTTTAACGAACTCCTCCTACAGTGTTTATCCGATCATCTTCAAACTTGGTGTGATTCATCTTAAGATGTTGAAGATGAAAAGTTATTGAAAGCTTTGTATTTCGTCGCACGCTGTTGTCATGGCATGCACTGTTTGCAAAGGAAAAAAAATATCCTTAAAGAAGCATTGCCAGTTGTACGAAGCAGCTAGAGCTACGAAAATTTGTAGACATATGTAACAGCCCAAGATGTACAAAAAAGTCTCCTGGTGCCCTGTGCTAAACCCAACAGGAAGTCCCCCAGGGGCCGGGCATCACATTTTGAGCTAAAAAAAACTCCTCTTTAACAAAGCATACCCGGCTGTACGTTTCACCTAGAGTTACCAAAATTTGTAGAGGTATATAACAGCCCTCGATTTACAAAAAACTCTTTTTGAACCATATGCTAAACCTAACAGGACGTCCGCCATTTTGATTTACTTTGGAATGTGTTGCCATTTTTTTTGGCCATTTCATAGGGGTCATATTTTAACAAACTCCTCCTACAGAGTTTATCCGATCATCTTCAAACTTGGTGTGATTCATCTTAAGATGTTGAAAATGAAAAGTTATTGAAAGTTTTTTATTTCGTCACATGCTGTTATCGTGGCATGCACTTTTTGCAAAGGAAAAAAATCCTTCTTAATGAAGCATTCCCAGTTGTACGAAGCAGCTAGAGTGACGAAAAATTGTAGACATATGTAACAGCCCAGGATCTACAAAAATGTCTCTTGGTGCCATGTGCTAAACGCAACAGGAAGTCCCCCAGGGGCCGGGCATCACATTTTGAGCTAAAAAACTCCTCTTTAACTAAGCATTCCCGGTAGTACGTTTCACCTAGCGCTATGATAATTTGCAGGCATACATAAGAGCCCACGATGTACAAAAAAGTCTCTTGGAACCATGGGCTAAACCAAACAGGAAGTCCGCCATTTTGATTTATGATGGGATTTGTTGCCATTTTTTGTGGCCTTTTTCAGGGGTCATATTTTAACGAACCCCTCCTACAAAATTTATCCGACTGTCTTCAAACTTGGTATGTTTCATCTTAAGATGTTTAAGATGCAAAGTAATCGAAAGTTTTTTATTTTGTCACACGCTGTTGCCATAGCAATGCATGGGAATTGCACACCATATTTTGCGTTTTGATTAAACACCTAAAGCTATGATAATTTGCAGGCAAACATAAGAGCTCAGGATGTACAAAAAAAGTCTCTTGGAGCAATATGCTAAACCAATCAGGAAGTCCACCATTTTGATTTACGTTGGGATTTGTAGCCATTTTTTGTGGCCTTTTTTAGGGGTCATATTTTAACGAACTCCTCCTACAAAATTTATCCGACTGTCTTTAAACTTGGTGTGCTTCATCTTAAGATGTTTAAGATGCAAAGTTATCGAAAGTTATTTATTTTGTCGCACGCCGTTGTCATGGCGATGCATTGTTTGCCAAGTAAAATGTTACTTTTTTTTTTGGTCTAAACATGTGCAAAAACTCATGAAACTTTACACACACATCAGGCTTGTCATCAGCATGAATATTTTAGAGATTTCTTATTCAATTTGCAATAAATGGTTCAATAGCGCCCTCTAGACATTTTTATGAAGCTTTTGCAAATGTTTTGTGTTTTATGATTCAGCTAGATTTGTAAAAATTGGGATACCTATCAGCCTAAGACTTACAAAAAGGTTTCTAAAGCCATATGCTGAATCAAAAAGGAAGTCTGCCATTTTGATTTACTTTGGTATTTGTAGCCATTTTTTGGGGCCTTTTATAGGGGTCATATTTTCAACAGAACTTATCAGATCGTCTTCATTCTTTGGCGTGTTTCATCTTAAGATATTTAAGATGAAAAGTTATTGAATTTTTTTATTTTGTCACACGCCTTTGCTGTAGCCATGCATTGTTTGTGAAGAAAAATGCTTTTTTGAGAGTCTAAATATGGGTGAAAACTCACAAAACTTTGCACACACACCAGACCTGTCTGGAACATGAATATTTTATTTAGAGATTTGTTGTGCAATTTGTAATAAATGGCTCAATAGCGCCCTCTAGACATTTTTATGAAGTCTTTCCGATTATATGATTCAGCTAGATGTGTGAATATTGGCAGGCATGCCGAATATATTCAAAAAGTATTCTATATAGCCATGTGCCAATCCATTTTGATTTTATTTTGTTAATTGTGCATCGTTTTTGGCCTTTCCATGAAACTTTAAAAACACAAAGCATGGCAAAAACGTTTACAATTTAGATGGTTTCCTATTTGACAGTACCCCAACATGCCAGTACCCCGACGTGCAAATACCCCAACGTGGCCCGGGTTGCGAGGGCCCTTTATAGCTGCTCGCAGCTCTAGTTTTATTTATTTTTGATAGCCTTTATGGACATTAAAAGCAATATCGTGAATGAAGGATATGCTTAATAACTCCACGGTACATGCTCCAAAAAAAATCCCATATTTGAAATGTATATTTAGAGTCAAGGCCTGAAAGTATCTCTATGACAACATTCAGTTATAAATACAGCGCCACCTAGTCCTTGAGGCATAAAAAAAAAAAATGCCTCACTTACGGTATTTTTGCAAAAATTGTAAACTCATTGTAAGTGTGATAACTAAGTCATTTATGAATATTCTTTTACTTTCCACCACTCAATATGTTCACTGGTATCAGACCGATCCAAACATACGTATTTTTTATTTAGTTTTTTTTTTTTTTTTTAATCGCCTCTATGGACAATAAAAGCAACATTGTGCAATGAGTACGAGCGATGATGTGTGTATATATACTTTTACGAAAAATACCAATCAGAGCAACTCATTGCCTAAAAATAAAAAAAAGACGCTGATTTTTGCAGATCTTAACAATCACCAAAACCCATTGAGCTTGACACACTCATCACACCTGGCAAAAAAAAAAAAAAAGTCCACATGTTTATCATGCCATTTTCAAAGAAATTCTGCTTCCAATGTGCCAGTACCCCAATGTGCAAGTTCCCCAACGTGCAAGTACCCCAACGTGGCCCGGGCTGCGAGGGCCCTTTATAGCTGCTCGCAGCTCTAGTTAGGGCCCGAGCAGCGGCGGCGGCGGTGCCGCTGCGAGGCCCTATTGTTTTTGTAGGAATTCTTCTTATTATTAGGGCCCGAGCAGCGGCGGCGGCGGTGCCGCTGCGAGGCCCTATTGTTTTTGTAGGAATTCTTCTTATTATTATTCTTATTATTATTCTTCTCCGCAAACAATCGCATTTTTGAGACACTAAACGTGACCAAAAACTCACCAAACTTTACACGCACATCAGGCCTGGCGAAAAATTTGATATTTTAAAGTCGCCATACATGATAACAGAAAAATGGTTCCTTAGCGCCCCCTACATAGGTTAAACGGATCCCTGTCCCGCTACGATTGTCCGACGGCTATGAAAATTGTGTGGCACCTGTAGCACATCCCAATGAACAAAAACCTCTTTGAAGTGTGTACCCTAAAATAGACAGAAAGTGAGGTATGAGTATTTAAATGTCCAATTTTTGCCAATTTTTGCACATTTACAGGGGTCATACTTTTGCCCGCTTCTCCTACACGGTTAACCCGATTGACTTCAAACTTGGGATGTACCATCTCAACACCTGGGACAACATCATTGTGAAAAATGAAAAGTTTTTGATATACTATATGACGGCGGCGGCGCATCAAATTTAGAGTTTAAAAATTCTTACTTCACGAAGCATTGCCGGTTGTACGTTTAATCTAGAGCTACAAAAATTGGTACACATATGTAACAGGCTATGACCTACAAAAAACTCTTTTTGAACCATATGCTAAACCTAACAGGAAGTCCACCATTTTGATTTATTTTGGAACGTGTTGCCATTTTTTTGGCCATTTCATTGGGGTCTTATTTTAACGAACTCCTCCTACAGTGTTTATCCGATCATCTTCAAACTTGGTGTGATTCATCTTAAGATGTTGAAGATGAAAAGTTATTGAAAGCTTTGTATTTCGTCGCACGCTGTTGTCATGGCATGCACTGTTTTTAAAGGAAAAAAATATATCCTTCAAGAAGCATTCCCATTTGTACGAAGCAGCTAGAGCTATGAAAATTTGTAGACATATGTAACAGCCCAAGATGTACAAAAAAGTCTCTTGGTGCCCTGTGCTAAACCCAACAGGAAGTCCCCCAGGGGCCGGGCATCACATTTTGAGCTAAAAAACTCCTCTTTAACAAAGCATACCCGGCTGTACGTTTCACATAGAGTTACCAACATTTGTAGAGGTGTATAACAGCCCTCGAGGTACAAAAAACTCTTTTTGAACCATATGCTAAACCTAACATGACGTCCGCTATTTTGATTTACTTTGGAATGTGTTGCCATTTTTTTTGGCCATTTCATAGGGGTCATATTTTAACAAACTCCTCCTACAGAGTTTATCCGATCATCTTCAAACTTGGTGTGATTCATCTTAAGATGTTGAAAATGAAAAGTTATTGAAAGTTTTTTATTTCGTCACACGCTGTTGTCGTGGCATGCACTTTTTGCAAAGGAAAAAAAATCCTTCTTAATGAAGCATTCCCAGTTGTACGAAGCAGCTAGAGCGACGAAAAATTGTAGACATATGTAACAGCCCAGGATGTACAAAAAAGTCTCTTGGTGCCATGTGCTAAACCCAACAGGAAGTCCCCCAGGGGCCGGGCATCACATTTTGAGCTAAAAAACTCCTCTTTAACGAAGCATTCCCGGTTGTACGTTTCACCTAGCGCTATGATAATTTGCAGGCATACATAAGAGCCCGTGATGTATAAAAAAAGTCTCTTGGAACCATGTGCTAAACAAAACAGGAAGTCTGCCATTTTGATTTATGATGGGATTTGTTGCCATTTTTTGTGGCCTTTTTCAGGGGTCATATTTTAACGAACCCCTCCTACAAAATTTATCCGACTGTCTTCAAACTTGGTGTGTTTCATCTTAAGATGTTTAAGATGCAAAGTAATCGAAAGTTTTTTATTTTGTAACACGCTGTTGCCATAGCAATGCATTGTTTGTCAAGTGCTGCTTTTTTTTTTTTTATACACATGAAAACTCATGAAACTTTGCAAACACATCAGACTTGTCATGAACATGAATTTTCAGAGATTTATTGTGCAATTTGCAATAAATAGCGCCCTCTAGACATTTTTATGAAGCATTTCCGATTGTATGATTATGCTAGACCTACAAAAAAGTATTATGTAGCCATTTGCCAAACCAAAGAGGAAGTCCGCTATTTTGATTTTATTTTGGGAAATATACATCATTTTTGGCCTTTTTCATTAAACTTTGCACAGAAAAGGCATGGAAAAAACTAACATTTTAAATGGTCCTTGTTCCATGTAACAGTTGTCAAGTGCTGCTTTTTTTTTTTTTTTTATACACATGAAAACTCATGAAACTTTGCAAACACATCAGACTTGTCATGAACATGAATTTTCAGAGATTTATTGTGCAATTTGCAATAAATAGCGCCCTCTAGGCATTTTTATGAAGCATTTCCGATTGTATGATTATGCTAGACCTACAAAAAAGTATTATGTAGCCATTTGCCAAACCAAAGAGGAAGTCCGCTATTTTGATTTTATTTTGGGAACTATACATCATTTTTGGCCTTTTTCATTAAACTTTGCACAGACAAGGCATGGAAAAAACTAACATTTTAAATGGTCCTTGTTCCATGTAACAGTACCCCAACGTGCCAGTACCCTGACGTGCAAGTAACCCAACGTTGTGCTCAATAGCGCCCTCTATGCATTTTTATGGAGCATTTCCAATTGTATGATTCAAGCGATACACAACTAAAGATGACTTGACCTAGATTTGTGAAAACTGGGAGGCATACCTATTAGCTTAAGACCTACAAAAAGTATTCTGTAGCCGTATGCTAAACCTAAAAGGAAGTCCGCCATTTTGAATTTATTTTGGGAATTGCGCACCATATTTTGCGTTTTGATTAAACTTTGCACACACAAGGCTTGTCAAAAACATTTTAGATGGTCCTTGTCCTATTTTACAGTACCCCAACGTGCCAGTACCCCGACGTGCAAGTACCCCAACGTGGCCCGGGTTGCGAGGGCCCTTTATAGCTGCTCGCAGCTCTAGTTATTATTCTTCTTCTTCTTCTTTTTCTTTGTTATTATTCTTTTCCGCAAACAACCACATTTTTGAGGCACTAAACATGAACGAAAACTCACCAAACTTTACACGCAGATCGGGCCTGGCGAAAAATTTGATATTTTAAAGTCGCCATACATGATAACAGAAAAATGGCTCTGTAGCGCCACCTACATAGGTTTAACGGATCCCTGTCCCGCTACGATTGTCCTATAGCTACGAAAATTGTGTGGCACCTGTAGCACATCCAGATGAACAAAAACCTCTTTGATATGTGTACCCTAAAATAGACAGGAAGTGAGGTATGAGTATTTGAATGTCCAATTTTGGCCCATTTTTGCACATTTATAGGGGTCATACTTTTGCCCGCTTCTCCTACACGGTTAACCCGATTGACTTCAAACTTGGGCTGTACCATCTCAACACCTGGGACAACATCATGGTAAAAACTCTAAAGTTTTTGACATACTATATGACGGTGGCGGGGCATCAAATTTACAGTTTCAAAATTCTTACTTAACAAAGCATTGCCGGTGGTACGTTTAATTGAGAGCCACGAAAATTGGTACACATATGTAACAGACTATGATCTACAAAAAAGCCTGTTGGTGCCATATGCTAAACCTAACAGGAAGTCTGCCAGAGGCGAGGCATCAAATTTTGTGTTTCAAAATTCTTATTTAATGAAGCATTCCCGGCTGTACATTTCACCTAGAGCAGGGGTGTCAAACTCATATTAGCTCAGGGGCCACATGGAGGAAAATATATTCGCAACTGGGCCGGATCGGTAAAATTGTACATAATTTTTAAAACATTGCCGTCAATTACATGCAGATTTTCGCTATTTGTGGGCCAGCCCTAAATTGCGGGGCGCATCTGTGCAAATATTGTCCCAAAAAAATAACAAGAATGCAAATGGACGCGGCAACACTTTGCCCGTATGAGTTCCAACTTCCAGGCGTGTTATATCTCCCGATTTTGCATAAACTTGTATATTGTTCACTGAATGCATTGTGTGCCGGGTGCCGTTAATGAAGTTATAAGGATGTTAATCCTTATCATACGTGTAGTTGAATGTGTGTCTTATTCAGCATGTTTGTGTTTGATTCATGTTTTTTATTTTTTAAACAAACTAACTTTAAATTGTGTTTAAAATAACGACATTCAGAGCAATTCCATGTACAAGTTGCATTGCTCAACTGAGACTTACTTGTGTAATTCTGAATTTATAAGCTTTGATTGTGGCCGGCTGATTAATTGGGCCGACATTACTTTTTTTTTTTTTTTACTTTACAAAACTATCTCGCGGGCCGGATAAAACCCCATTGCGGGCCTGATCCGGCCCCCGGGCCTTATGTTTGACACCCCTGACCTAGAGTTACCAACATTTGAAGACATATGTAACAGCCCTCAAGGTACAAAAAAGTATTTTTGAACCATATGCTAAACCGAACAGGAAGTCCGCCATTTTGATTTACTTTGGAACGTGTTGCCATTTTTTGGGCCATTTCATAGGGGTCTTATTTTAACGAACTCCTCCTACAGAGTTTATCCGATCATCTCCAAACTTGGTGTGATTCATCTTAAAATGTTGAAAATGAAAAGTTATTGAAAGCTTTTTATTTCGTAGCACGCTGTTGCCGTGGCATGCACAGTTTGCAAAGGGAAAAATTCCCTCTTAATGAAGCATTCCCAGTTGTACGAAGCAGCTAGAGCTACGAAAATTTGGAGACAAATTTAACAGCCCACGATGTACAAAAAAGTCTCTTGGTGCCATGTGCTAAACCCAACAGGAAGTCCCGTAGGGGCCGGTCATCACATTTTGAGCTAAAAAACTCCTCTTTAACAAAGCATTCCCGGTTGTACGTTTCACCTAGCGCTATGATAATTTAGAGGCATACATAAGAGCCCACGATGTACAAAAAAGTCTCTTGGAACCATCTGCTAAACCAAACAGGAAGTCCGCCATTTTGATTTACGTTGGGATTTGTGGCCATTTTTTGTAGCCATTTTTTGTAGCCATTTTTTGTGGCCTTTTTTAGGGGTCATATTTTAACGAACTCCTCCTACAAAATTTATCCGACTGTCTTCAAACTTGGTGTGCTTCATCTTAAGATGTTTAAGATACAAAGTTATCGAAAGTTATTTATTTTGTCGCACGCCGTTTCATGGCGATGCATTGTTTGCCAAGTAAAATGCTGCTTTTTTTTTTTTGGTCTAAACATGTGCAAAAACTCATGAAACTTTACACACACATCAGGCTTGTCATAAGCATGAATATTTTAGAGATTTCTTATTAAATTTGCAATAAATGCTTCAATAGCGCCCTCTAGACATTTTTATGAAGTCTTTCCGATTATATGATTCAGCTAGATGTGTGAATATTGGCAGGCATGCCTAATATATTCAAAAAGTATTCTATATAGCCATGTGCCAATCCATTTTGATTTTATTTTGTTAATTGTGCATCATTTTTGGCCTTTCCATGAAACTTTACAAACACAAAGCATGGCAAAAACGTTTAAAATTTAGATGGTTTCCTATTTGACAGTACCCCAACATGCCAGTACCATCCATCCATCCATTTTCTTGACCGCTTATTCCTCACAAGGGTCGCGGGGGCTGCTGGCGCCTATCTCAGCTGGCTCTGGGCAGTAGGCAGGGGACACCCTGGACTGGTTGCCAACCAATACATGCCAGTACCCCGACGTGCAAATACCCCAACGTGGCCCGGGTTGCGAGGGCCCTTTATAGCTGCTCGCAGCTCTAGTTATTCTTATTATTATTATTCTCCGCAAACAATCGCATTTTTGAGACACTAAACGTGACCGAAAACTCACCAAACTTTACACGCACATCAGGCCTGGCGAAAAATTTGATATTTTAAAGTCGCCATACATGATAACAGAAAAATGGCTCCTTAGCGCCCCCTACATAGGTTAAACGGATCCCTGTCCTGCTACGATTGTCCGACGGCTATGAAAATTGTGTGGCACCTGTAGCACATCCCAATGAACAAAAACCTCTTTGAAGTGTGTACCCTAAAATAGACAGAAAGTGAGGTATGAGTATTTAAATGTCCAATTTTGGCCCAGTTTTGCATATTTACAGGTGTCATACTTTTGCCCGCTTCTCCTACACGGTTAACCCGATTGACTTCAAACTTGGGATGTACCATCTCAACACCTGGGACAACATCATTGTGAAAAATGAAAAGTTTTTGATATACTATATGACAGCGGCGGCGCATCAAATTTAGAGTTTAAAAATTCTTACTTCACGAGGCATTGCCGGTTGTACGTTTAATCTAGAGCTACGAAAATTGGTACACATATGTAACAGACTATGACCTACAAAAAACTCTTTTTGAACCATATGCTAAACCTAACAGGAAGTCCACCATTTTGATTTATTTTGGAACGTGTTGCCATTTTTTTGGCCATTTCATTGGGGCCTTATTTTAACGAACTCCTCCTACAGTGTTTATCCGATCATCTTCAAACTTGGTGTGATTCATCTTAAGATGTTGAAGATGAAAAGTTATTGAAAGCTTTGTATTTCGTCGCACGCTGTTGTCATGGCATGCACTGTTTGCAAAGGAAAAAAAGTATCCTTAAAGAAGCATTGCCAGTTGTACGAAGCAGCTAGAGCTACGAAAATTTGTAGACATATGTAACAGCCCAAGATGTACAAAAAAGTCTCTTGGTGCCCTGTGCTAAACCCAACAGGAAGTCCCCCAGGGGCCGGGCATCACATTTTGAGCTAAAAAAAACTCCTCTTTAACAAAGCATACCCGGCTGTACGTTTCACCTAGAGTTACCAAAATTTGTAGAGGTATATAACAGCCCTCGAGGTACAAAAAACTCTTTTTGAACCATATGCTAAACCTAACAGGACGTCCGCCATTTTGATTTACTTTGGAATGTGTTGCCATTTTTTTTTGGCCATTTCATAGGAGTCATATTTTAACAAACTGCTCCTACAGAGTTTATCCGATCATCTTCAAACTTGGTGTGATTCATCTTAAGATGTTGAAAATGAAAAGTTATTGAAAGTTTTTTATTTCGTCACACGCTGTTATCGTGGCATGCACTTTTTGCAAAGGAAAAAAATCCTTCTTAATGAAGCATTCCCAGTTGTACGAAGCAGCTAGAGCGACGAAAAATTGTAGACATATGTAACAGCCCAGGATGTACAAAAATGTCTCTTGGTGCCATGTGCTAAACGCAACAGGAAGTCCCCCAGGGGCCGGGCATCACATTTTGAGCTAAAAAATTCCTCTTTAACGAAGCATTCCCGGTTGTACGTTTCACCTAGCGCTATGATAATTTGCAGGCATACATAAGAGCCCACGATGTACAAAAAAGTCTCTTGGAACCATGTGCTAAACCAAACAGGAAGTCCGCCATTTTGATTTATGATGGGATTTGTTGCCATTTTTTGTGGCCTTTTTCAGGGGTCATATTTTAACGAACCCCTCCTACAAAATTTATCCGACTGTCTTCAAACTTGGTATGTTTCATCTTAAGATGTTTAAGATGCAAAGTAATCGAAAGTTTTTTATTTTGTCACACGCTGTTGCCATAGCAATGCATGGGAATTGCACACCATATTTTGCGTTTTGATTAAACAGACAAAGCATTCCTGGTTGTACGTTTCACCTAAAGCTATGATAATTTGCAGGCAAACATAAGAGCTCAGGATGTACAAAAAAGTCTCTTGGAGCCATATGCTAAACCAATCAGGAAGTCCACCATTTTGATTTACGTTGGGATTTGTAGCCATTTTTTGTGGCCTTTTTTAGGGGTCATATTTTAACGAACTCCTCCTACAAAATTTATCCGACTGTCTTTAAACTTGGTGTGCTTCATCTTAAGATGTTTAAGATGCAAAGTTATCGAAAGTTATTGATTTTGTCGCACGCCGTTGTCATGGCGATGCATTGTTTGCCAAGTAAAATGCTGCTTTTTTTTGGGGGGTCTAAACATGTGCAAAAACTCATGAAACTTTACACACACATCAGGCTTGTCATCAGCATGAATATTTTAGAGATTTCTTATTCAATTTGCAATAAATGGTTCAATAGCGCCCTCTAGACATTCTTATGAAGCTTTTGCAAATGTTTTGTGTTTTATGATTCAGCTAGATTTGTAAAAATTGGGATACCTATCAGCCTAAGACTTACAAAAAGGTTCCTAAAGCCATATGCTGAATCAAAAAGGAAGTCTGCAATTTTGATTTACTTTGGTATTTGTAGCCATTTTTTGGGGCCTTTTATAGGGGTCATATTTTCAACAGAACTTATCAGATCGTCTTCATTCTTTGCCGTGTTTCATCTTAAGATATTTAAGATGAAAAGTTATTGAATTTTTTTATTTTGTCACACGCCTTTGCTGTAGCCATACATTGTTTGTGAAGAAAAATGCTTTTTTGAGAGTCTAAATATGGGTGAAAACTCACAAAACTTTGCACACACACCAGACCTGTCTGGAACATGAATATTTTATTTAGAGATTTGTTGTGCAATTTGTAATAAATGGCTCAATAGCGCCCTCTAGACATTTTTATGAAGTCTTTCCGATTATATGATTCAGCTAGATGTGTGAATTTTGGCAGGCATGCCGAATATATTCAAAAATTATTCTATATAGCCATGTGCCAATCCATTTTGATTTTATTTTGTTAATTGTGCATAGTTTTTGGCCTTTCCATGAAACTTTAAAAACACAAAGCATGGCAAAAACGTTTACAATTTAGATGGTTTCCTATTTGACAGTACCCCAACATGCCAGTACCCCGACGTGCAAATACCCCAACGTGGCCCGGGTTGCGAGGGATCTTTATAGCTGCTCGCAGCTCTAGTTAGGGCCCGAGCAGCGGCGGCGGCGGTGCCGCTGCGAGGCCCTATTGTTTTTGTAGGAATTCTTCTTATTCTTATTCTTATTATTATTCTTCTCCGCAAACAATCGCATTTTTGAGACACTAAACGTGACCGAAAACTCACCAAACTTTACACGCACATCAGGCCTGGCGAAAAATTTGATATTTTAAAGTCGCCATACATGATAACAGAAAAATGGCTCCTTAGCGCCCCCTACATAGGTTAAACGGATCCCTGTCCTGCTACGATTGTCCGACGGCTATGAAAATTGTGTGGCACCTGTAGCACATCCCAATGAACAAAAACCTCTTTGAAGTGTGTTAACCCGATTGACTTCAAACTTGGGATGTACCATCTCAACACCTGGGACAACATCATTGTGAAAAATGAAAAGTTTTTGATATACTATATGACAGCGGCGGCGCATCAAATTTAGAGTTTAAAAATTCTTACTTCACGAGGCATTGCCGGTTGTACGTTTAATCTAGAGCTACGAAAATTGGTACACATATGTAACAGACTATGACCTACAAAAAACTCTTTTTGAACCATATGCTAAACCTAACAGGAAGTCCACCATTTTGATTTATTTTGGAACGTGTTGCCATTTTTTTGGCCATTTCATTGGGGTCTTATTTTAACGAACTCCTCCTACAGTGTTTATCCGATCATCTTCAAACTTGGTGTGATTCATCTTAAGATGTTGAAGATGAAAAGTTATTGAAAGCTTTGTATTTCGTCGCACGCTGTTGTCATGGCATGCACTGTTTGCAAAGGAAAAAAAGTATCCTTAAAGAAGCATTGCCAGTTGTACGAAGCAGCTAGAGCTACGAAAATTTGTAGACATATGTAACAGCCCAAGATGTACAAAAAAAGTCTCTTGGTGCCCTGTGCTAAACCCAACAGGAAGTCCCCCAGGGGCCGGGCATCACATTTTGAGCAGTACCTGAACTACAATTCCCATCGCGAGATGCTGTGACTATCGCGTGACCGGTAGCGAGACTGGGAAAATCTAACATGGCGGCGCTCTGTTGCTAAAATAGAATTAGCTTTATATTTCTAATTAAACCCGAATTTAATGATTAGATAAATTCGATTTTTTTTCTTTTCTAAGAAAGATCGGAAATATTATCCAGTGTGGACGACCTCGAACGTTTTATTGACGATCATTTTTATAGCTGCGCGATGGATGAGCCGGCGGCTAGTCGGGATAATCCTTCGAAAAAAAAAAGGAAAAATGACTCGTCAACAGACACGGACGATTTAGCAACCGCCGACGTATCGGTGAGTATGCTGGATTCCATAAATAAAAAACTTGACGTCCTCTGTCTTATCCGCGAGGACGTCAAAGAATTAAAGGCAAGTTTGGAATTCGTTAGCCAACAGGTAAGCGATCTCCAATGCGATAACTCCGAGCTACGCTCCTCTCTCGTCGCTGTCACAGCCGAGTTGGAGACGATTAAAAAGGAAAATAAAATGCTAAAGGAAACGGTCTTAGATGTTCAATCCCGTAGTATGCGGGAAAATCTAATATTCTCAGGTATATCCGAAAATTCTCCAGATAATCCAGAGGGTGAGATAAAAAAATTCATGACATCATCGCTAAAGATCCCACAGGAGACGGTAAATAATATCTCTTTTCACCGTGTACACCGGCTCGGAGCTCGTAAGGGCAATAAGCCCCGTCCTATTATTGCTAAGTTCGAACATTTTAAACATAAAGAATTGGTAAAAAGTAAAGGACGGGAGCTCAAAGGGACATCTTTCGGGATGAATGATCAATTCCCAAGAGAGATAAACGAGCGGCGAAAAGTACTGTTTCCTATCATGAAACAAAATAGACAGGAGGGTAAACGGACTTCGATGGTCGTTGATAAATTATATATCGACGGCCAGCTATTCCGAAACCCAACCTCGACCCCTTGGCTGTTCTAACTGACAATTGGTAGAGCCGAGCATTGTGTGATTATTTGACGTAGGTATATGTATATGTATGTGTATGTATATGTGTATATATGTATATATATGTATATGTATATGTATGTATATGTATGGATAATGGGTTACGAAATAGAATATGAATTTATATTATGCATAGGCTATATAGTAATAATAATAATAATAATAATAATAATAATATAGAAATATATTCTTAAAAAAAATAAATTAATAATAATAATAATAATCTCGCTTAGGTCACCATTTACTGGTGTATTGTTATGTTGAATCCCCCACAGATTTCCTTCACACTCACTTCCCCCCACGTTTCTTCACTATTATACTTATCTACTTGCTATCTCTCTCTTTATATAAATTATATAAATTGCCTAATTACTCTTTTGCTATCCTACAATATGTTAATATTAATAAGCAGCTTATATAGATGTATACATAAGACTGAGTCTATATTGCTTGTATGCAGAAATTAGTTCTGGTCTCCTGGAATGTGTGTGGCGCTCGCTCCCAGGCAAAAAGAATAAAAATTTTAGACCATCTCTCAAAATTTAAGGCAGATATTTGTCTCCTACAAGAAACCCACTTACAAAAATCAGAAGAAAAATTATTTATAGATAAAAATTTTAGTCAAGTTTACTCTGCCTCCTATAATAGTAGACAAAGAGGTGTCTCTATACTTATACATAAGAATTTATTCTTTACTCTAAATAATATAGTAACAGATTTAGAGGGCCGATATATTATTATCCAGGTAACTATATTTAATAAAGTATATACAATTGGTAATTTATATGCCCCAAATAATGATGACCCTGATTTTTTCCATGAATTTTTCTCTCGGTTACTCGATTTAGCAACAAATTCTACTATTATTATTGGAGGTGATTTTAACACGGTCTTGAACCCGTTAATAGATCGTTCTAATAATACGATATATACAAGGCGATTACGATCCGCTAAAGTAATAGATGAATATATGGAGGATTTTGGCCTCAGCGATGGCTGGAGACTTCAAAACCCAACTAAGAAGGAATTTACTTTCTTCTCTGCTGTGCACCGATCATTCTCAAGAATTGATTTTTTCCTTACAAATAATTCTATTGTTGATAAAACTGCTATAAAAATACATTCTATAATTATAAGTGATCATGCACCAGTCTCCCTCACTCTACAAATTGACTCTACCTTTAAACCTCCCCCGATATGGCGTTTTAACATCTCATTACTGAAAGACGTAGAGTTTGATAAAATTATTAGAAGGGAGTGGGCAGATTTTTTGGAAATAAATGACTCTCCAAATATATCTCCATCTCTTCTCTGGGAAGCAGGGAAAGCGGTAATTAGAGGGAAAATTATATCATATTCAACTTATAAAAAGAAACAGGATCAAAAATTAGAAAAATACCTGGAAGATAAAATTAAACAACTAACGGATGAATATGTATTAAACCCAAATAATCAAATATGGATAGAACTACAGAATATAAAAATACAGTTAGATAACATGTTATCTAAAAAGACAGAGTTTATAATACAACAGTTGAGATATAATAATTTTGAACATAATAATAAATCAGGTAAATTCCTGGCAAATCAACTTCAACGGAATCGGGAAAAATCTCTTATAACGGCTATTAAAGATATAAATGGTGAATGCACACAATCACCAGAAGAAATTAACCATATTTTTTATAACTATTATCGAAATCTATACACAGAAATTAATAGACCTAACCCTGAATATATTGAGGAATTCCTAAACAGCTTAAATATACCTCAGTTATCTATTGAACATAAAGATATTCTCGATACCCCGCTTACTATAGATGAGTTGTATCGTGCTTTAGACAGTATGCCTAATGGCAGAGCACCTGGTCCAGACGGCTTTCCGGCTATATTTTTTAAACATTTCTGGTTAATGTTTGCTCCATTATTTCTAAGAGTAGTAACTGAAATTAAAAGTAAAGGTGATATACGTCAAGATATGAATATAGCAGCAATTAAACTTTTATTAAAGCCAGAAAAAGACCCTACCCTCCCGTCAAGTTACCGACCGATATCACTAATTAATACCGATATTAAAATTATCGCTAAGGCCTTGGCATCTCGATTAGAGACGGTAATCTCGACAATTATTCATAGTGATCAAACAGGTTTTATTAAAGGTCGTCATTCTACTAATAATATTAGGAGACTCTTTAACTTGATTAGTATGTCACAGCGGTATGATAAAAAGGCAGTTGTTATTTCGCTGGATGCAGAAAAAGCATTCGATAAAGTTAACTGGTCCTTCCTCTTTGCTGTCTTAAATAAATTCGGCTTCGGGGAGTCATTCATTCAATGGGTCTCAATATTATATGATTCTCCTAAAGCTACAGTTACTACTAATGGGATTACATCACAGAGTTTTACTTTACAAAGGGGAACAAGACAAGGGTGCCCAATTTCTCCTTTATTATTTGCTATATTTATTGAGCCGCTTGCATTAGCTATACGTCAGGATAGACGGATCCAAGGAATCCACTCCGGGACAATAGAACATAAAATTAATCTATATGCCGATGATATATTACTCTATTTAGAAGAACCTGCTATCTCGCTAGGGGAAGCATTTAAATTAATAACTAAATTCTCTCACTTATCAGATTACTCTATTAACTGGACAAAATCAACATTATTACCTATTACAGAAAATTCATGGAATCCTACAAGTCAGGATCCACACTACTCCTTTCCTACAGGTAATTTAAAATACTTAGGTGTTAAAATTTCACCTAAGTTAACTGAATTAACTTCTTTAAATTTTTCACCATTATTGGATAGTATCCGTAGTGACCTGGAGCGCTGGAATAATCTTCCGATCTCTTTAATAGGACGGATAGCTACTATAAAAATGAAAGTTTTACCAAAGATTAATTATTTATTTTCAATGATTCCATTTAAACCTACGTCTAACTGGTTCCAATCGCTGGACTCTGCTATCATAAAATTCTATTGGAATAAAAAAAAAGCCAAAATTAGTCTATCTACTCTTCAGGAAAGTAAATCTAAAGGAGGTTTAGAGGCACCAAACTTTATGTACTATTATCTAGCTAATCAACTACAATATCTTGTGCTATGGACACAACCCAACAGAGATACTAACTGTTGGTTGGAATTGGAGCAGAAGGATTGTAATAATCTTAGACTGTCAGATTTACTCTTTATTACAAAATCAATAAGA
Source organism: Festucalex cinctus (assembly GCF_051991245.1). Taxonomy (NCBI): domain Eukaryota; kingdom Metazoa; phylum Chordata; class Actinopteri; order Syngnathiformes; family Syngnathidae; genus Festucalex; species Festucalex cinctus. Next base: position 23,857,822 of record NC_135424.1, read on the forward strand.
CGACATAATTGTTTTAAAAACCCAATGATAGCCGCCACCCTGACTGCCTGGTGGAAGGCATTAGAAATTACAAACTCCCAATTGGCGCCCTGTGGGCTCTCTCCCATTTGGCATAACCCCGACTTTCAACTTAATAATCAGTCGTTCCATTTAAGCCTATGGGAGCAGAAAGGAATTACACACCTTCATCATCTTTTCTCAGATAATAAGTTTATATCGTATACAAACTTGGTCCAGAAATATGAAATAAAAAAGGGAAATTTCTTACATTATCTGCAAGTTAAAAATATGGTTAAGAAACAAATCCCAACACTTCAGGATACGCTCCAACTGCCTGTCTTAGCTAAAGATATTATAAAGCTTTCTCCAACAACAATAAAGAAAATATCAAAAATATATAAGTTATTTTTATACACAAATAAAACGTATTTACCGACTTTAAAATGGGAAAAAGACTTGTCTATAGTTCCGGAACCAGACTTTTGGACCCAAATCTGTGAAAATGTATTTAAAATGACCAAACAGACAAATTTGCAACTTATCCAATATAAGATACTTCATAGAACATATATTACACAATATATGATGAAAAAAATGGGACTCTCTGACTCCGACATTTGTCTCCAGTGCTCACAAAACACTGCCGATACTTATCTTCATGCTTTATGGTCATGTACTCCAGTGCTGCATTTCTGGACTAAAATCTTGGAAAAGCTCGCTGATATATTAAACTGTAGGCTTCCTTTATCTCCAAGACTGTGTTTACTAGGTGACTTAACAATAACTGAGCTACCATGTAAACAATCTCAATCTATATTTATAGCCCTTACTATTGCTAAAAAAATAATCCTTGTCAATTGGAAAAATAAACAATCTCTAAATATCGACCACTGGTTAAACTTACTAATAAATTATATCTCAATGGAAAAAATCTCTGCCTTAAATAAAAATCAAGTATCAAGATTTAAACAAATATGGTCTATGTACATAGAATATTTTAATCTCAATTTGGCAACTTAATCCTGCCAAGATTCTGCCTGTTAACGAGAGCCACCACATCGTTACAACTTCTGTTTTCGCTGCTCCTGTATTTGGTATTTTGTATCTGATTGTTTTTATTTTTATATAGTCAGGAACCTAGTTGCTGCTAGTGGGCTCGAGCATACCACACTATACGACACTATACTCAATAACTCCTTAAGATCTATTTCTAGTGGGCACTAAGCATCAACACTTGGTGTTACTGCATGCTAATTAGTCAATTTTCTTGACGCCGTCCCCTGTGGTCGGGCGGGGGTGGTTCTGCCCCCCCCCCCCCCCCCCCCCCCGTTGTCTGCTCGGTGGCGGTTGCGTCTTGGCCGCTCCCTGGGCCCCCTGTGGGGTGCGGTGTTGGGGTGCTTCCCCTGGTGCCCGGGGCGGTGCCGTCCCGGCGCGGTCCGCTGCTCCGTGCCCGGCGGCGCGGTTCGGGGTGGGTGGGCCTCCGGTGTGCCCCGTGGTTCCCTCTCCCCTCCCCCTTCCTCCCCCCCGTCGCCTCTCCCTCCTCGCCTCCTCCCGCCCATCCTCCTCTGCCTCCCGGTCCCTTTTCCCTTGTCGCCCTCCCTCCTCCTCTCCCCCCCCGCCTCCTGCCCTGCAGCCGCCCTTTCGCCTTCTTGTCGTCTTCTCCCCGCTTCCCCCCCCCCCCCCCCCCCTTCCCTGTCTGCCCTGCGGCCCCTCCCCCTCCCTCTCCCTGGGCCTGGGGCTCCCTCCCCGGCCCGGGCGTCGGGCTCCGGGGGCCGGGCGAGGGTTTGGGGCCTGCCCCACTCCGGTATAACTCCTGGCGCCCCGGGCGGGCTCCGGTGGCCGGTGGGCTGTCCGGTAGCCCTGCTGCGCTGGCTGTCCGCCCATTGTGGTGCCGGGTGGATGAGGTGGGGGGCGGCAGGGGGTGGGGGTGCTGGGGGGCGGGCGTGCCACCTACACCCGCCGGGTTGGGTGAGGCCCCGCTGGTCGCTCCTCTTACTCACTTCACTAGCTTGCACTATACACTTTGTAAATATACACATAGGGCACACAACACATTTCTTGGTGGGGTGGGGAAGGGTGGAAACACCGTCTTCACCCTTCAACTCCCCTCCAATTTTAATGCACCTCACGTCCAAGGGGAGGGGTGAGTTGGGGCGGGGAGCCATCAGAGGGGATGGACTGCAGTGCCTGGCAGCGCTGTGGTCCCCCCCATTTGTGTCCCTGCCCCACCACTTTGTCCCTCCATTCCCTTTTTTAATGCACCACACATATACATATTCATTTTTTGGGGGGGGATACGGGTGTGTCGGAATAGGGGAAAATTTTTCCCTCTGCTCCGACTCACCTGCTCCCAATTTTAATGCACCACACGCACACACTTGTATATACACTGGGTGGGGCCACATTCACGGTGTAGGGTAGAGCTCGCCAGTCGGCGAGCTGGCGGACTCAGTAACAGGGTTAGGTGTCACTTGTACTCTGGCGTGACGACCGGGGCCTCTCCCCACCGGGCTCGGTGTTCTGGTGTTCCGCCTTCTCCCCTGGTGCTTCCTCCTCTGCTTCCCCCCTCCCGCCGCTGTGCAAATCTCGCGCGGCTGGAGGTGGGGTGGGCACATCTTCCCTCTCTTCGCTGCTGCCCGGTGCCGGTTTCCGGGGGGGGTGGGGGGTTCTCGCGGGGGGCCGGGTTCGCGGGGGGGGGTGGCGGCCGTCGGGGGGGGGCGGCTTGTTTGGGGGGGGGGTGGAGGTATGGGTGGGTGGGGGGTTGGGTGCTGGGGGTCGGGGTGTGTTCGGGGGTTTGGGGGTCGGGGGTGGTGGGGCCTGGGTCGTGGTGGATGGCGGGTTTGGGTGGGGTGCGGGGGGCTCGTGGGGGGATGGGGGCTGGGGACCGGTGGGGCGCTGTGGGGGCCCGCTGGGCCTCGTTCTGCGGCCTTGGGCTCGGGGGTGTGGGCCGGGGCTGGGGCGGGGGTGTTCCGGGTGTCTGGGTCGGCTCGCCGACCGGTGTCCGCTCGGGTGGCTTGGGGGTGGCCTTGGTGCTGCCGCGGCCTGGGGATTCCGGGGGGGGGGGGGGGGTGCTCGCTTTGCTGGACCGCGGTTGACGGCTTCTTTCTTTGGTGGTGGTCCTTATGCATGCCAGATCCATCGCACCAGCATCTACTGAAACTCAAACAGAAGTTGCCTCTCCCTCCCACAGCCCCTTGAATCAGTGGGTGCTGGTGTCTGTGGATCTCACTTTGCTTTATCTATCCTTCCCTCCTTCCTCTCTTTAGTTTTTCCTCTGGTCACTTGAGATCTCAATTTATTGGAAGTTTGAGGTTTCTGGGGTTGGCATAAGACTCCGGTTTTGTAACCACGCAGGAGGGGTCTTGTTGGTGCTGGACTTCACTTTGATGGATTGGATGTACTGGCTTCTATTGATCTCACTCTGCCTTATCGATCCTTCCCTCCTTCCTCTCTTTAGTTTTTCCTCTGGGCTCTTGAGATCTCGCTAAATTTGCTGGAATTTAGAGGCTTCCGGGGTTGGCGTAAGACTTTGATTTTGTAATCATGGGGAAGGCAGGAAGTGTTTGGTCGGTGCTGGATGTCACTTTGATTTACCTTTCTTTTCTCTTTATTTCTTTTTTTTTCTGACCTTTTCTCTGGTCTCCTGACCATTTAAATCTCACGACTCTGGCAAGATTCTGAAGTACCTGGTTAAGGCGAAGGGTAATGGGATATTTATAAGGTTTTAGGTGAATGAATGAGTATAAATTTATAAGTATTTGCACGCACGCACACGCACGCACGCAAACGCACACACGCAAACGCACGCACGCACGCACGCAAACGCACGCACGCAAACGCACGCACACATACACACACACAAAAAAAAAAAAAAAAAAAAAAAGAAAAGAGCAATGATGACAAGACGTTGAATCGGTAAGACTACCGAATGAACAATTCTGAGCTCTTAAAAAAGAAAAAAAAAAAAAAAAAAAAAAAAAAAAAAAAAAAAAAAAAAAAAGGAAGTCCCCCAGGGGCCGGGCATCACATTTTGAGCTAAAAAAATGCATTTTTATGGAGCATTTCCAATTGTATGATTCAAGCGATACACAACTAAAGATGACTTGACCAAGATTTATGAAAACTGGGAGGCATACCTATTAGCTTAAGACCTACAAAAGGTATTCTGTAGCCGTATGCTAAACCTAAAAGGAAGTCCACCATTTTGAATTTATTTTGGGAATTGCACACCATATTTTGCGTTTTGATTATACTTTGCACACACAAGGCTTGTCAAAAACATTTTAGATGGTCTTGTCCTATTTGACAGTACCCCAACGTGCCAGTACCCCGACGTGCAAGTACCCCAACGTGGCCCGGGTTGCGAGGGCCCTTTATAGCTGCTCGCAGCTCTAGTTAGGGCCCGAGCAGCGGCGGCGGCGGTGCCGCTGCGAGGCCCTATTGTTTTTGTAGGAATTCTTCTTATTATTATTCTTATTATTATTCTTCTCCGCAAACAATCGCATTTTTGAGACACTAAACGTGACCAAAAACTCACCAAACTTTACACGCACATCAGGCCTGGCGAAAAATTTGATATTTTAAAGTCGCCATACATGATAACAGAAAAATGGTTCCTTAGCGCCCCCTACATAGGTTAAACGGATCCCTGTCCCGCTACGATTGTCCGACGGCTATGAAAATTGTGTGGCACCTGTAGCACATCCCAATGAACAAAAACCTCTTTGAAGTGTGTACCCTAAAATAGACAGAAAGTGAGGTATGAGTATTTAAATGTCCAATTTTTGCCAATTTTTGCACATTTACAGGGGTCATACTTTTGCCCGCTTCTCCTACACGGTTAACCCGATTGACTTCAAACTTGGGATGTACCATCTCAACACCTGGGACAACATCATTGTGAAAAATGAAAAGTTTTTGATATACTATATGACGGCGGCGGCGCATCAAATTTAGAGTTTAAAAATTCTTACTTCACGAAGCATTGCCGGTTGTACGTTTAATCTAGAGCTACAAAAATTGGTACACATATGTAACAGGCTATGACCTACAAAAAACTCTTTTTGAACCATATGCTAAACCTAACAGGAAGTCCACCATTTTGATTTATTTTGGAACGTGTTGCCATTTTTTTGGCCATTTCATTGGGGTCTTATTTTAACGAACTCCTCCTACAGTGTTTATCCGATCATCTTCAAACTTGGTGTGATTCATCTTAAGATGTTGAAGATGAAAAGTTATTGAAAGCTTTGTATTTCGTCGCACGCTGTTGTCATGGCATGCACTGTTTTTAAAGGAAAAAAATATATCCTTCAAGAAGCATTCCCATTTGTACGAAGCAGCTAGAGCTATGAAAATTTGTAGACATATGTAACAGCCCAAGATGTACAAAAAAGTCTCTTGGTGCCCTGTGCTAAACCCAACAGGAAGTCCCCCAGGGGCCGGGCATCACATTTTGAGCTAAAAAACTCCTCTTTAACAAAGCATACCCGGCTGTACGTTTCACATAGAGTTACCAACATTTGTAGAGGTGTATAACAGCCCTCGAGGTACAAAAAACTCTTTTTGAACCATATGCTAAACCTAACATGACGTCCGCTATTTTGATTTACTTTGGAATGTGTTGCCATTTTTTTTGGCCATTTCATAGGGGTCATATTTTAACAAACTCCTCCTACAGAGTTTATCCGATCATCTTCAAACTTGGTGTGATTCATCTTAAGATGTTGAAAATGAAAAGTTATTGAAAGTTTTTTATTTCGTCACACGCTGTTGTCGTGGCATGCACTTTTTGCAAAGGAAAAAAAATCCTTCTTAATGAAGCATTCCCAGTTGTACGAAGCAGCTAGAGCGACGAAAAATTGTAGACATATGTAACAGCCCAGGATGTACAAAAAAGTCTCTTGGTGCCATGTGCTAAACCCAACAGGAAGTCCCCCAGGGGCCGGGCATCACATTTTGAGCTAAAAAACTCCTCTTTAACGAAGCATTCCCGGTTGTACGTTTCACCTAGCGCTATGATAATTTGCAGGCATACATAAGAGCCCGTGATGTACAAAAAAAGTCTCTTGGAACCATGTGCTAAACAAAACAGGAAGTCTGCCATTTTGATTCATGATGGGATTTGTTGCCATTTTTTGTGGCCTTTTTCAGGGGTCATATTTTAACGAACCCCTCCTACAAAATTTATCCGACTGTCTTCAAACTTGGTGTGTTTCATCTTAAGATGTTTAAGATGCAAAGTAATCGAAAGTTTTTTATTTTGTAACACGCTGTTGCCATAGCAATGCATTGTTTGTCAAGTGCTGCTTTTTTTTTTTTTATACACATGAAAACTCATGAAACTTTGCAAACACATCAGACTTGTCATGAACATGAATTTTCAGAGATTTATTGTGCAATTTGCAATAAATAGCGCCCTCTAGACATTTTTATGAAGCATTTCCGATTGTATGATTATGCTAGACCTACAAAAAAATATTATGTAGCCATTTGCCAAACCAAAGAGGAAGTCCGCTATTTTGATTTTATTTTGGGAAATATACATCATTTTTGGCCTTTTTCATTAAACTTTGCACAGAAAAGGCATGGAAAAAACTAACATTTTAAATGGTCCTTGTTCCATGTAACAGTTGTCAAGTGCTGCTTTTTTTTTTTTTTTTATACACATGAAAACTCATGAAACTTTGCAAACACATCAGACTTGTCATGAACATGAATTTTCAGAGATTTATTGTGCAATTTGCAATAAATAGCGCCCTCTAGGCATTTTTATGAAGCATTTCCGATTGTATGATTATGCTAGACCTACAAAAAAGTATTATGTAGCCATTTGCCAAACCAAAGAGGAAGTCCGCTATTTTGATTTTATTTTGGGAACTATACATCATTTTTGGCCTTTTTCATTAAACTTTGCACAGACAAGGCATGGAAAAAACTAACATTTTAAATGGTCCTTGTTCCATGTAACAGTACCCCAACGTGCCAGTACCCTGACGTGCAAGTAACCCAACGTTGTGCTCAATAGCGCCCTCTATGCATTTTTATGGAGCATTTCCAATTGTATGATTCAAGCGATACACAACTAAAGATGACTTGACCTAGATTTGTGAAAACTGGGAGGCATACCTATTAGCTTAAGACCTACAAAAAGTATTCTGTAGCCGTATGCTAAACCTAAAAGGAAGTCCGCCATTTTGAATTTATTTTGGGAATTGCGCACCATATTTTGCGTTTTGATTAAACTTTGCACACACAAGGCTTGTCAAAAACATTTTAGATGGTCCTTGTCCTATTTTACAGTACCCCAACGTGCCAGTACCCCGACGTGCAAGTACCCCAACGTGGCCCGGGTTGCGAGGGCCCTTTATAGCTGCTCGCAGCTCTAGTTAGGGCCCGAGCAGCGCCGGCGGCGGTGCCGCTGCGAGGCCCTATTGTTTTTGTAGGAATTCTTCTTATTATTAGGGCCCGAGCAGCGACCGCTGCGAGGTCCCTATTGTTTTTCAAGGAATTCTTATTATTCTTCTTTTTATTTGTTATTATTCTTTTCCGCAAACAATCACATTTTTGAGACACTAAACGTGAACGAAAACTCACCAAACTTTACACACACGTCAGGCCTGGCGAAAAATTTGATATTTCAAAGTCGCCATAGGTGATAACAGAAAAATGGCTCCATAGCGCCACCTACATAGGTTAAACAGATCCCTGGCCCGCTACGATTGTCCGACGGCTATGAAAATTGTGTGGCACCTGTAGCACATCCAGATGAACAAAAACCTCTTTGATGTGTGTACCCTAAAATAGACAGGAAGTGAGATATGAGTATTTAAATGTCCAATTTTGGCCAATTTTTGCACATTTACAGGGGTCATACTTTTGCCTGCTTCTCCTACACGGTTAATCCAATTGACTTCAAACTTGGGATGTACCATCTCAAGACCTGGGACAACACCATGGTAAAAAATCTAAAGTTTTCGACATACTATATGACGGCGGTGGGGCATCAAATTTAGAGTTTCAAAACTCTTACTAAACGTAGTATTGCCGGTTGTATGTTTAACCTAGAGCTACGAAAATTGGTACACATATGTAACAGACTATGACCTACAAAAAAGTCTGTTGGTGCCATATGCTAAACCCAACAGGAAGTCCGCCAGAGGCGGGGCATCAAATTTTGAGTTTCAAAATTCTTACTTAATGAAGCATTCCCGGCTGTACGTTTCACCTAGAGTTACCAAAATTTAAAGACATATGTAACAGCCCTCAAGGTACAAAAAACTCTTTTTGAACCATATGCTAAACCTAACAGAAAGTCCACCATTTTGATTTACTTTGGAACGTGTTCCCATTTTTTTGGCCATTTCATAGGGGTCCTATTTTAACGAACTCCTCTTACAGAGTTTATCCGATCATCTTCAAACTTGGTGTGATTCATCTTAAGATGTTGAAGATGAAAAGTTATTGAAAGCTTTTTATTTCGCTGCACGCTGTTGTCGTGGCATGCACTTGTTTGCAAAGGAAAAAAATTCTTCTTAATGAAGAATTCTCAGTTGTACGAAGCAGCTAGAGCTACGAAAATTTGTAGACATATGTAACAGCCCACGATGTACAAAAAAGTCTCTTGCTGCTTTGTGCTAAACCCAACAGGAAGTCCCGCAAGGGCCGGGCATCACTTTTTGAGCTAAAAAACTCCTCTTTAACGAAGCATTCCCGGTTGTACCTTTCACCTAGCGCTATGATAATTCGGGGGCATACATAAGAGCCCACGATGTACAAAAAAGTCTTTTAGAACCATATGCTAAGCCAAACAGGAAGTCCGGCATTTTGATTTACTTTGCTATTTGTAGCCATTTTTTGGGGGCCTTTTATAGGCCTCATATTTTCTACAAAACTTATCAGATTGTCTTCATTCTTTGGCATGTTTCATCTGAAGTATTGCCGGTTATACGTTTAATCTAGAGCTACGAAAATTGGTACACATATGTAACAGACTATGATCTACAAAAAAAGCATGTTGGTGCCATATGCTAAACCTAACAGGAAGTCCGCCAGAGGCAGGGCATCAAATTTTGCATTTCAAAATTTTTACTTAATGAAGCATTTCCGGCTGTACGTTTCACCTAGAGTGACCAAAATTTGAAGACATATGTAACAGCCCTCGAGGTACAAAAAACTCTTTTTGAACCATATGCTAAACCTAACAGGAAGTCTGCCATTTTGATTTACTTTGGAACATGTTGCCATTTTTTTGGCCATTTCATAGGGGTCTTATTTTAACGAACTCCTCCTACAGAGTTTATCCGATCATCTTCAAACTTGGTGTGATTCATCTTAAGATGTTGACGATGAAAAGTTATTGAAAGCTTTTTATTTCGTCGCACGCTGTTGTCGTGGCATGCACTGTTGGCAAAGGAAAAAAAATCCTTCTTAATGCAGCGTTCCCAGTTGGACGAAGCAGCTCGAGCTACAAAAATTTGTAGACATATGTACACATTTGTCCACATATATATATTTACATATGCATGTAAAAAATTATGTCAGGCTAAACTAAATGGTTGATTAGGCCCCACACATTTTCACCTTACCATACCCGGCCCTCTTTGCAAAAGGTTTGAACACTCCTGGCCTAAACCTAGGTGTATACTCAAACTATGCACGCACATAAAGCCTGGAACAAAATGTGTAATTTAGAGGGTTCTTGTTTTGTTTTTTGTATTCCTTATATTTCATGTCATTATACTTGACACACTATTTTTACTACTCACTGAATCAGTTATAAGAACATTTAATTGATACAATCCAATCACATCCTAGAGAATTGAAAACACATTCAATCATGAGGTTGTTAAGACACATTTACTTCTGTAGCACTTAACCACAAACAAGTTGCGACATCCCCTGATCTAACCCTCCAACCGGGCAAGGAAAAACTTTCAGGGGTCATATTTTAACGAACCCCTCCTACAAAATTTATCCGACTGTCTTCAAACTTGGTGTGTTTCATCTTAAGATGTTTAAGATGCAAAGTAATCGAAAGTTTTTTATTTTGTAACACGCTGTTGCCATAGCAATGCATTGTTTGTCAAGTGCTGCTTTTTTTTTTTATACACATGAAAACTCATGGAACTTTGCAAACACATCAGACTTGTCATGAACATGAATTTTCAGAGATTTATTGTGCAATTTGCAATAAATAGCGCCCTCTAGACCTTTTTATGAAGCATTTCCGATTGTATGATTATGCTACACCTACAAAAAAGTATTATGTAGCCATTTGCCAAACCAAAGAGGAAGTCCGCTATTTTGATTTTATTTTGGGAATTATACATCATTTTTGGCCTTTTTCATTCAACTTTGCACAGACAAGGCATGGAAAAAACTAACATTTTAAATGGTCCTTGTTCCATGTAACAGTTGTCAAGTGCTGCTTTTTTTTTTTTTATACACATGAAAACTCATGAAACTTTGCAAACACATCAGACTTGTCATGAACATGAATTTTCAGAGATTTATTGTGCAATTTGCAATAAATAGCGCCCTCTAGACATTTTTATGAAGCATTTCCGATTGTATGATTATGCTAGACCTACAAAAAAGTATTATGTAGCCATTTGCCAAACCAAAGAGGAAGTCCGCTATTTTGATTTTATTTTGGGAATTATACATAATTTTTGGCCTCCTTCATTAAACTTTGCACAGACAAGGCATGGAAAAAACTAACATTTTAAATGGTCCTTGTTCCATGTAACAGTACCCCAACGTGCCAGTACCCTGACGTGCAAGTAACCCAACGTTGTGCTCAATAGCGCCCTCTATGCATTTTTATGGAGCATTTCCAATTGTATGATTCAAGCGATACACAACTAAAGATGACTTGACCTAGATTTGTGAAAACTGGGAGGCATACCTATTAGCTTAAGACCTACAAAAAGTATTCTGTAGCCGTATGCTAAACCTAAAAGGAAGTCCGCCATTTTGAATTTATTTTGGGAATTGCGCACCATATTTTGCGTTTTGATTAAACTTTGCACACACAAGGCTTGTCAAAAACATTTTAGATGGTCCTTGTCCTATTTGACAGTACCCCAACGTGCCAGTACCCCGACGTGCAAGTACCCCAACGTGGCACGCCTTTGCTGTAGCGATGCATTGTTTGCAAAGAATTTTTTTTTTTATATGATTCAGCTAGATGTGTGAATATTGGGAGGCATACCTATCAGCCGAATACCTCGACAAAGCATTCCATAGCAATGTGAACAAACACAAAAAGCATGGCAAAACATTTACAATTTAGACGGTTTCTTATGAAACAGTACCCTAACGTGCCAGTACCCCGACGTGCAAATACCCCAACGTGGCACGGGTTGCGAGGGCCCTTTATAGCTGCTCGCAGCTCTAGTTATTATTAGGGCCCGAGCAGCGACCGCTGCGAGGTCCCTATTGTTTTTCAAGGAATTCTTATTATTAGGGCCCGAGCAGCGGCGGCGGCGGTGCCGCTGCGAGGCCCTATTGTTTTTGTAGGAATTCTTCTTATTATTATTATTCTTATTATTATTCTTCTCCGCAAACAATCGCATTTTTGAGACACTAAACGTGACCGAAAACTCACCAAACTTTACACGCACATCAGGCCTGGCGAAAAATTTTATATTTTAAAGTCGCCATACATGATAACAGAAAAATGGCTCCTTAGCGCCCCCTACATAGGTTAAACGGATCCCTGTCCCGCTACGATTGTCCGACGGCTATGAAAATTGTGTGGCACCTGTAGCACATCCCAATGAACAAAAACCTCTTTGAAGTGTGTACCCTAAAATAGACAGAAAGTGAGGTATGAGTATTTAAATGTCCAATTTTTGCCAATTTTTGCACATTTACAGGGGTCATACTTTTGCCCGCTTCTCCTACACGGTTAACCCGATTGACTTCAAACTTGGGATGTACCATCTCAACACCTGGGACAACATCATTGTGAAAAATGAAAAGTTTTTGATATACTATATGACGGCGGCGGCGCATCAAATTTAGAGTTTAAAAATTCTTACTTCACGAGGCATTGCCGGTTGTACGTTTAATCTAGAGCTACGAAAATTGGTACACATATGTAACAGGCTATGACCTACAAAAAACTCTTTTTGAACCATATGCTAAACCTAACAGGAAGTCCACCATTTTGATTTATTTTGGAACGTGTTGCCATTTTTTTGGCCATTTCATTGGAGTCTTATTTTAACGAACTCCTCCTACAGTGTTTATCCGATCATCTTCAAACTTGGTGTGATTCATCTTAAGATGTTGAAGATGAAAAGTTATTGAAAGCTTTGTATTTCGTCGCACGCTGTTGTCATGGCATGCACTGTTTGCAAAGGAAAAAAAATATCCTTAAAGAAGCATTGCCAGTTGTACGAAGCAGCTAGAGCTACGAAAATTTGTAGACATATGTAACAGCCCAAGATGTACAAAAAAGTCTCCTGGTGCCCTGTGCTAAACCCAACAGGAAGTCCCCCAGGGGCCGGGCATCACATTTTGAGCTAAAAAAAAACTCCTCTTTAACAAAGCATACCCGGCTGTACGTTTCACCTAGAGTTACCAAAATTTGTAGAGGTATATAACAGCCCTCGATTTACAAAAAACTCTTTTTGAACCATATGCTAAACCTAACAGGACGTCCGCCATTTTGATTTACTTTGGAATGTGTTGCCATTTTTTTTGGCCATTTCATAGGGGTCATATTTTAACAAACTCCTCCTACAGAGTTTATCCGATCATCTTCAAACTTGGTGTGATTCATCTTAAGATGTTGAAAATGAAAAGTTATTGAAAGTTTTTTATTTCGTCACATGCTGTTATCGTGGCATGCACTTTTTGCAAAGGAAAAAAATCCTTCTTAATGAAGCATTCCCAGTTGTACGAAGCAGCTAGAGTGACGAAAAATTGTAGACATATGTAACAGCCCAGGATCTACAAAAATGTCTCTTGGTGCCATGTGCTAAACGCAACAGGAAGTCCCCCAGGGGCCGGGCATCACATTTTGAGCTAAAAAACTCCTCTTTAACTAAGCATTCCCGGTTGTACGTTTCACCTAGCGCTATGATAATTTGCAGGCATACATAAGAGCCCACGATGTACAAAAAAGTCTCTTGGAACCATGGGCTAAACCAAACAGGAAGTCCGCCATTTTGATTTATGATGGGATTTGTTGCCATTTTTTGTGGCCTTTTTCAGGGGTCATATTTTAACGAACCCCTCCTACAAAATTTATCCGACTGTCTTCAAACTTGGTATGTTTCATCTTAAGATGTTTAAGATGCAAAGTAATCGAAAGTTTTTTATTTTGTCACACGCTGTTGCCATAGCAATGCATGGGAATTGCACACCATATTTTGCGTTTTGATTAAACACCTAAAGCTAGGGCGCATTTTTATGGAGCATTTCCAATTGTATGATTCAAGCGATACACAACTAAAGATGACTTGACCTAGATTTTTGAAAACTGGGAGGCATACCTATTAGCTTAAGACCTACAAAAAGTATTCTGTAGCCGTATGCTAAACCTAAAAGGAAGTCCGCCATTTTGAATTTATTTTGGGAATTGCACACCATCTTTGGCCTTTTGCACTCACAAAGCTTGTCAAAAACATTTTTGATGGTCCTTGTCCGATTTGACAGTACCCCAACGTGCCAGTACCCCGACGTGCAAGTACCCCAACGTGGCCCAGGTTGCGAGGGCCCTTTATAGCTGCTCGCAGCTCTAGTTCTTCTTTTTATTTGTTATTATTCTTTTCCGCAAACAATCACATTTTTGAGACACTAAACGTGAACGAAAACTCACCAAACTTTACACACACGTCAGGCCTGGCGAAAAATTTGATATTTTAAAGTCGCCATAGGTGATAACAGAAAAATGGCTCCATAGCGCCACCTACATAGGTTAAACAGATCCCTGGCCCGCTACGATTGTCCGACGGCTATGAAAATTGTGTGGCACCTGTAGCACATCCAGATGAACAAAAACCTCTTTGATGTGTGTACCCTAAAATAGACAGGAAGTAAGATATGAGTATTTAAATGTCCAATTTTGGCCAATTTTTGCACATTTACAGGGGTCATACTTTTGCCTGCTTCTCCTACACGGTTAATCCAATTGACTTCAAACTTGGGATGTACCATCTCAAGACCTGGGACAACACCATGGTAAAAAATCTAAAGTTTTCGACATACTATATGACGGCGGTGGGGCATCAAATTTAGAGTTTCAAAACTCTTACTAAACGTAGTATTGCCGGTTGTATGTTTAACCTAGAGCTACGAAAATTGGTACACATATGTAACAGACTATGACCTACAAAAAAGTCTGTTGGTGCCATATGCTAAACCCAACAGGAAGTCCGCCAGAGGCGGGGCATCAAATTTTGAGTTTCAAAATTCTTACTTAATGAAGCATTCCCGGCTGTACGTTTCACCTAGAGTTACCAAAATTTAAAGACATATGTAACAGCCCTCAAGGTACAAAAAACTCTTTTTGAACCATATGCTAAACCTAACAGAAAGTCCACCATTTTGATTTACTTTGGAACGTGTTCCCATTTTTTTGGCCATTTCATAGGGGTCCTATTTTAACGAACTCCTCTTACAGAGTTTATCCGATCATCTTCAAACTTGGTGTGATTCATCTTAAGATGTTGAAGATGAAAAGTTATTGAAAGCTTTTTATTTCGCTGCACGCTGTTGTCGTGGCATGCACTTGTTTGCAAAGGAAAAAAATTCTTCTTAATGAAGAATTCTCAGTTGTACGAAGCAGCTAGAGCTACGAAAATTTGTAGACATATGTAACAGCCCACGATGTACAAAAAAGTCTCTTGCTGCTTTGTGCTAAACCCAACAGGAAGTCCCGCAAGGGCCGGGCATCACTTTTTGAGCTAAAAAACTCCTCTTTAACGAAGCATTCCCGGTTGTACCTTTCAACTAGCGCTATGATAATTTGGAGGCATACATAAGAGCCCACGATGTACAAAAAAGTCTTTTAGAACCATATGCTAAGCCAAACAGGAAGTCCGCCATTTTGATTTATGATGGGATTTGTAGCCTTTTTTTGTGGCCTTTTTTAGGGGTCATATTTTAACTCCTCCTACAAAATTCATCCGACCGTGTTCAAACTTGGTGTGTTTCATCTTAAGATGTTTAAGATGCAAATTTATCGAAAGTTTTTTATTTTGTCGCACGCTGCTGCTATAGCGATGCATTGGTTGCCAAGTAAAGTGCTGCTTTGTTTTTTTTTATCTATACATGTGTGAAAACTCGTGAAACTTTGCACACACATCAGACTTGTCATTAACATGAATTTTTAGAGATTTCTTGTGCAATTTGCAATAAATCGCACCCTCTATACATTTTTTATGGAGCATTTCCGATTGGATGATTCAAGCGCAAAATAACTAAAGATGACTTGACTTGACCTAGATTTGTGAAAACTCAGAGGCATACCTATTATATTATTATTATTTTTTGTACCTTACAAGATTATCTCTTGTGCCACATTAAACCCCTTTGCAGGCCTGAGCCAAACCACGGTCCATACATTTGATACCACTGCTTTATTTTAATGGTCAAGTACTTCATAACCACACCTACTTATGCTTGTCCTTGCATATATAGTAGACAACAAAGAGCTCTTTCAACAAAAGACATTTCCATCTACAAAGTCATACAAGGTAAGCACTCTATAAATTCTGCAATCACTACACTTCTATTCCTAAATTATCACTTCAAATACCAACAATGGTTAATACAGCTACAAATTTCTTGTATGTTTATGAAGTATGATACTGTATTTATTTCTACTCCTTTGCTTTTGTACAGAACATGAACAAATCAACAAGCAAATTCTCTTTTGATAAAGACCCTCTAATCATCTCCATACGCAAAGATTGCCAACTTTTTTCCGTAAGTATACAATACATAAACTAAACAGGACAACTTTCTCAATCATATACAGTATGCCATACATATATGTATTAAGTTCTCATTTATTAACAGGTTTGTTAAAGGCACCTTTAGTGTGTTTTTCTGTTTGTAATGTTTCTCCACGAGCACGTCTAGCCATTGATATCATGTAGAACACATATGCTAACCTTTTAGAGACAATTGAAGCTTACTTGCACAGTAGCCACTATCTTAACCACTTAATTCACATGTCTACTTGACAACTTATTACATGTAGTGAAATGGTACTTTGTGCGTCTTATGCTTTTTTCTGAACACTGCTTTTCAACTCTTTCCTTAAAACCAATACATGCGGCACTGTTATACTGTATAAATATATATGTCCGTGTGTATATATTTGTATATTCTTTCAAATAAACTCGTTTTGACACACACAGCCATTGAGTAACATGCAACACGACCACAACGTTTTGCACCAACACGTTACCTCTGCTATTTAGAATCATGGAATCTAACATGACTGATTTTCATTGAATGCTTTGTCATTACAGTATGCATGCATTGATCATGCTTTCAGTCGCAACGACTTATACCAGCGCAGCCTTGATCTTCATTCCCAAATGAACCAACTAGTCCATGTGACTCGAGTCAATCGAGCACTTGAAAAACAGATAGACTTCAAAACCAAGCTTGTGAAAGAACTCCAGACTGCATTGGATATAAAGGATGCATGTGATGCATTTGTCCGTGATGGTAAGCTATATGACATGGAAGACACACAAACACTAACACAGCAAGCATCCCCATCCTACACATTGTGTATAATGAATGACATGTTTGACAATGGACATTTTTACATTTTTTTGTTAATGCACGTTCCTTTTTTTCTGTTAGGAATATCTTGAAGGTAACATTGGACTGTTAACTAAAACACTGACTGATTATTGAGCCGCAATTTCTCAATGTATATAATGTGAATACATACTACACTTGATTACTTTCAAATGTGACTGATATCATGTAGCTATGCTGTGATCTTGCCCTCTTTCATCCACTGATAGACACTTCAAAGTTCTTTTTTTTCTGTATCTTCTCAAAATAACTGACATATTCATGGAAAAGATTGTATTTAAATTCTATCATTATTAATTACTATTATTATGTTTATGTCTTTGCGCCTGATTATGATGTTTCTATACCATAGATTTTTTTTTAAAATTTTTTTGGACATACTGTGACTTGACCTTTACAATACTAATTTTTACTAAGAAAAAATCAATCACACACCATAATATTTTATACTTATCCTGCATGTATCTGGACACACCATGCCAAATTTTACACTTACATAACCATTTATGTACCTGTCGTATCCTTACTTTTATTCATCATTTCATCACACAATCCTAAAACATTGCTTTTTGACCCAGAGGATTCAACTATACCATTTTTGCGTGTCTTATTACTTACTAGCTATATTATTTATTAACGGGCAAAAACTATTAATATAAGATCACCGTCAAATATTACGTCTGTAATATCCATATACAGTGCATTACATAATATGCATTTGTATTAAGGCACTACCATGCTAAAAATATGCACACGACTGTTCTGTAAACTACACCTAAGACAACCAAACTTCACAGATCTAACATGATTCTTCATTCTTTTTTGTTCTACAGATGTATCAAATGCTGCCACACAGACAGAAGAAGCCACTGAGGACATGCACGAAGACGATGATCACAATATAACAGGACAGGTTAACCCCCCTGAAGTTTTAGCCCGCAGGTCAAAGCGTCCTAGGACTAATTCATCCATGGAGGTTACATTATCCTAAGACAGACTATGTGCTAACCCAAACTCTTTGACCCCAAGGGATTCATCTGTCCCAGAAAACTTTTACACTAAAGAGTTTATCTGTCCGAGGGCGCTGTTAACCCCAGGTTAAAGTGTTATTTAATCTGTCCTGTTACAACAGCTATACATAAACAGCTGCATTCCTCTCCTGTTCCATCTCTCGCACTTCTTTCATCTCTTTTTCTCCTCTACTTATACCTATGCTTGCTCATGTGCTTTTTTCCCCTTTAGATGATGTCATTGGTTAGCCTGCTTCAAAGCTACATTTTTTCTTGAATAACTGTCACACATTTACTGTTTGCTGGACCCTACAAAACTGTCACAATACTTCACTATGTCATGAATACATATGTGTTGCACAGCGACACCACATTAAGAGTCATCAAAAAGCTTTTTATTTGATCACACACCATCTCTGTGCCATGCAATGTTTTCAAATAAACAGATGCTGGTTTTGAATATCAAACGAGCGACTTTTCATGAAACTTTGCACACACATCAGAAAGTCCACACTTTTGAATTTATTTTGGGAATTGTGCATCCTTTTTGGCCTTTTACTGCACCTTTTTACACACAAGGCACGGCAAATGCATTTCTATTTTCCATGGTCCTTGTCTATTTAACAGTACCCCAACGTGCAAGTCCCCCGACTTGCATATACCCCAACGTGGCCCGGGTTGCGAGGGCCCTTTATAGCTGCTCGCAGCTCTAGTTATTCTTCTTCTTCTTTGTTATTATTCTTTTCCGCAAACAACCACATTTTTGAGGCACTAAACATGAACGAAAACTCACCAAACTTTACACGCAGATCGGGTCTGGCGAAAAATTTGATATTTTAAAGTCGCCATACATGATAACAGAAAAATGGCTCTGTAGCGCCACCTACATAGGTTTAACGGATCCCTGTCCCGCTACGATTGTCCTATGGCTACGAAAATAGTGTGGCACCTGTAGCACATCCAGATGAACAAAAACCTCTTTGATATGTGTACCCTAAAATAGACAGGAAGTGAGGTATGAGTATTTGAATGTCCAATTTTGGCCCATTTTTGCACATTTACAGGGGTCATACTTTTGCCCGCTTCTCCTACACGGTTAACCCGATTGACTTCAAACTTGGGCTGTACCATCTCAACACCTGGGACAACATCATGGTAAAAAATCTAAAGTTTTTGACATACTATATGACGGTGGCGGGGCATCAAATTTACAGTTTCAAAATTCTTACTTAACGAAGCATTGCCGGTGGTACGTTTAATCTAGAGCTACGAAAATTGGTACACATATGTAACAGACTATGATCTACAAAAAAGCCTGTTGGTGCCATATGCTAAACCTAACAGGAAGTCCACCAGAGGCGAGGCATCAAATTTTGTGTTTCAAAATTCTAACTTAATGAAGCATTCCCGGCTGTACATTTCACCTAGAGTTACCAATATTTGAAGACATATGTAACAGCCCTCAAGGTACAAAAAACTCTTTTTGAACCATATGCTAAACCGAACAGGAAGTCCGCCATTTTGATTTACTTTGGAACGTGTTGCCATTTTTTGGGCCATTTCATAGGGGTCTTATTTTAACGAACTCCTCCTACAGAGTTTATCCGATCATCTCCAAACTTGGTGTGATTCATCTTAAGATGTTGAAGATGAAAAGTTATTGAAAGCTTTTTATTTTGTCGCACGCTGTTGCCGTGGCATGCACAGTTTGCAAAGGAAAAAATTACTTCTTAATGAAGCATTCCCAGTTGTACGAAGCAGCTAGAGCTACGAAAATTTGGAGACAAATGTAACAGCCCACGATGTACAAAAAAGTCTCTTGGTGCCATGTGCTAAACCCAACAGGAGGTCCCGTAGGGGCCGGGCATCACATTTTGAGCTAAAAAACTCCTCTTTAACGAAGCATTCCCGGTTGTACGTTTCACCTAGCGCTATGATAATTTAGAGGCATACATAAGAGCCCACGATGTACAAAAAAGTCTCTTGGAACCATGTGCTAAACCAAACAGGAAGTCCGCCATTTTGATTTATGATGGGATTTGTAGACTTTTTTCGTGGCCTTTTTTAGGGGTCATATTTTAACTCCTCCTACAAAATTCATCCGACCGTGTTCAAACTTGGTGTGTTTCATCTTAAGATGTTTAAGATGCAAATTTATCGAAAGTTTTTTATTTTGTCGCACGCTGCTGCTATAGCGATGCATTGGTTGCCAAGTAAAGTGCTGCTTTGTTTTTTTTTATCTATACATGTGTGAAAACTCGTGAAACTTTGCACACACATCAGACTTGTCATTAACATGAATTTTTAGCGATTTCTTGTGCAATTTGCAATAAATCGCACCCTCTATACATTTTTTATGGAGCATTTCCGATTGGATGATTCAAGCGCAAAATAACTAAAGATGACTTGACTTGACCTAGATTTGTGAAAACTCAGAGGCATACCTATTATATTATTATTATTTTTTGTACCTTACAAGATTATCTCTTGTGCCACATTAAACCCCTTTGCAGGCCTGAGCCAAACCACGGTCCATACATTTGATACCACTGCTTTATTTCAATGGTCAAGTACTTCATAACCACACCTACTTATGCTTGTCCTTGCATATATAGTAGACAACAAAGAGCTCTTTCAACAAAAGACATTTCCATCTACAAAGTCATACAAGGTAAGCACTCTATAAATTCTGCAATCACTACACTTCTATTCCTAAATTATCACTTCAAATACCAACAATGGTTAATACAGCTACAAATTTCTTGTATGTTTATGAAGTATGATACTGTATTTATTTCTACTCCTTTGCTTTTCTACAGAACATGAACAAATCAACAAGCAAATTCTCTTTTGATAAAGACCCTCTAATCATCTCCATACGCAAAGATTGCCAACTTTTTTCCGTAAGTATACAATACATAAACTAAACAGGACAACTTTCTCAATCATATACAGTATGCCATACATATATGTATTAAGTTCTCATTTATTAACAGGTTTGTTAAAGGCACCTTTAGTGTGTTTTTCTGTTTGTAATGTTTCTCCACGAGCACGTCTAGCCATTGATATCATGTAGAACACATATGCTAACCTTTTAGAGACAATTGAAGCTTACTTGCACAGTAGCCACTATCTTAACCACTTAATTCACATGTCTACTTGACAACTTATTACATGTAGTGAAATGGTACTTTGTGCGTCTTATGCTTTTTTCTGAACACTGCTTTTCAACTCTTTCCTTAAAACCAATACATGCGGCACTGTTATACTGTATAAATATATATGTCCGTGTGTATATATTTGTATATTCTTTCAAATAAACTCGTTTTGACACACACAGCCATTGAGTAACATGCAACACGACCACAACGTTTTGCACCAACACGTTACCTCTGCTATTTAGAATCATGGAATCTAACATGACTGATTTTCATTGAATGCTTTGTCATTACAGTATGCATGCATTGATCATGCTTTCAGTCGCAACGACTTATACCAGCGCAGCCTTGATCTTCATTCCCAAATGAACCAACTAGTCCATGTGACTCGAGTCAATCGAGCACTTGAAAAACAGATAGACTTCAAAACCAAGCTTGTGAAAGAACTCCAGACTGCATTGGATATAAAGGATGCATGTGATGCATTTGTCCGTGATGGTAAGCTATATGACATGGAAGACACACAAACACTAACACAGCAAGCATCCCCATCCTACACATTGTGTATAATGAATGACATGTTTGACAATGGACATTTTTACATTTTTTTGTTAATGCACGTTCCTTTTTTTCTGTTAGGAATATCTTGAAGGTAACATTGGACTGTTAACTAAAACACTGACTGATTATTGAGCCGCAATTTCTCAATGTATATAATGTGAATACATACTACACTTGATTACTTTCAAATGTGACTGATATCATGTAGCTATGCTGCGATCTTGCCCTCTTTCATCCACTGATAGACACTTCAAAGTTCTTTTTTTTCTGTATCTTCTCAAAATAACTGACATATTCATGGAAAAGATTGTATTTAAATTCTATCGTTATTAATTACTATTATTATGTTTATGTCTTTGCCCCTGATTATGATGTTTCTATACCATAGATTTTTTTTTTTTTTTAATTTTTTGGACATACTGTGACTTGACCTTTACAATACTAATTTTTACTAAGAAAAAATCAATCACACACCATAATATTTTATACTTATCCTGCATGTATCTGGACACACCATGCCAAATTTGACACTTACATAACCATTTATGTACCTGTCGTATCCTTACTTTTATTCATCATTTCATCACACAATCCTAAAACATTGCTTTTTGACCCAGAGGATTCAACTATACCATTTTTGCGTGTCTTATTACTTACTAGCTATATTATTTATTAACGGGCAAAAACTATGAATATAAGATCACCGTCAAATATTACGTCTGTAATATCCATATACAGTGCATTACATAATATGCATTTGTATTAAGACACTACCATGCTAAAAATATGCACACGACTGTTCTGTAAACTACACCTAAGACAACCAAGCTTCACAGATCTAACATGATTCTTCATTCTTTTTTGTTCTACAGATGTATCAAATGCTGCCACACAGACAGAAGAAGCCACTGAGGACATGCACGAAGACGATGATCACAATATAACAGGACAGGTTAACCCCCCTGAAGTTTTAGCCCGCAGGTCAAAGCGTCCTAGGACTAATTCATCCATGGAGGTTACATTATCCTAAGACAGACTATGTGCTAACCCTAACTTTTTGACTCCAAGGGATTCATCTGTCCCAGAAAACTTTTACACTAAAGAGTTTATCTGTCCTAGGGCGCTGTTAACCCCAGGTTAAAGTGTTATTTAATCTGTCCTGTTACAACAGCTATACATAAACAGCTGCATTCCTCTCCTGTTCCATCTCTCGCACTTCTTTCATCTCTTTTTCTCCTCTACTTATACCTATGCTTGCTCATGTGCTTTTTTCCCCTTTAGATGATGTCATTGGTTAGCCTGCTTCAAAGCTACATTTTTTTCTTGAATAACTGTCACACATTTACTGTTTGCTGGACCCTACAAAACTGTCACAATACTTCACTATGTCATGAATACATATGTGTTGCACAGCGACACCACATTAAGAGTCATCAAAAAGCTTTTTATTTGATCACACACCATCTCTGTGCCATGCAATGTTTTCAAATAAACAGATGCTGGTTTTGAATATCAAACGAGCGACTTTTCATGAAACTTTGCACACACATCAGAAAGTCCACACTTTTGAATTTATTTTGGGAATTGTGCATCATTTTTGGCCTTTTACTGCACCTTTTTACACACAAGGCACGGCAAATGCATTTCTATTTTCCATGGTCCTTGTCTATTTAACAGTACCCCAACGTGCAAGTCCCCCGACTTGCATATACCCCAACGTGGCCCGGGTTGCGAGGGCCCTTTATAGCTGCTCGCAGCTCTAGTTATTATTATTATTCTTATTATTATTCTTCTCCGCAAACGATCACATTTTTGAGACACTAAACGTGACCGAAAACTCACCAAACTTTACACGCACATCAGGCCTGGCGAAAAATTTGATATTTTAAAGTCGCCATACATGATAACAGAAAAATGGCTCCTTTGCGCCCCCTACATAGGTTAAACGGATCCCTGTCCCGCTACGATTGTCCGACGGCTATGAAAATTGTGTGGCACCTGTAGCACATCCCAATGAACAAAAACCTCTTTGAAGTGTGTACCCTAAAATAGACAGAAAGTGAGGTATGAGTATTTAAATGTCCAATTTTTGCCAATTTTTGCACATTTACAGGGGTCATACTTTTGCCCGCTTCTCCTACACGGTTAACCCGATTGACTTCAAACTTGGGATGGACCATCTCAACACCTGGGACAACATCATTGTGAAAAATGAAAAGTTTTTGATATAATATATGACGGCGGCGGCGCATCAAATTTAGAGTTTAAAAATTCTTACTTCACGAGGCATTGCCGGTTGTACGTTTAATCTAGAGCTACGAAAATTGGTACACATATGTAACAGACTATGACCTACAAAAAACTCTTTTTGAACCATATGCTAAACCTAACAGGAAGTCCACCATTTTGATTTATTTTGGAACGTGTTGCCATTTTTTTGGCCATTTCATTGGGGCCTTATTTTAACGAACTCCTCCTACAGTGTTTATCCGATCATCTTCAAACTTGGTGTGATTCATCTTAAGATGTTGAAGATGAAAAGTTATTGAAAGCTTTGTATTTCGTCGCACGCTGTTGTCATGGCATGCACTGTTTGCAAAGGGAAAAAAATATCCTTAAAGAAGCATTGCCAGTTGTACGAAGCAGCTAGAGCTACGAAAATTTGTAGACATATGTAACAGCCCAAGATGTACAAAAAAGTCTCTTGGTGCCCTGTGCTAAACCCAACAGGAAGTCCCCCAGGGGCCGGGCATCACATTTTGAGCTAAAAAAAACTCCTCTTTAACAAAGCATACCCGGCTGTACGTTTCACCTAGAGTTACCAAAATTTGTAGAGGTATATAACAGCCCTCGAGGTACAAAAAACTCTTTTTGAACCATATGCTAAACCTAACAGGACGTCCGCCATTTTGATTTACTTTGGAATGTGTTGCCATTTTTTTTGCCCATTTCATAGGGGTCATATTTTAACAAACTCCTCCTACAGAGTTTATCCGATCATCTTCAAACTTGGTGTGATTCATCTTAAGATGTTGAAAATGAAAAGTTATTGAAAGTCTTTTATTTCGTCACACGCTGTTATCGTGGCATGCACTTTTTGCAAAGGAAAAAAATCCTTCTTAATGAAGCATTCCCAGTTGTACGAAATAGCAAGAGCTACAAAAATTTGTAGACATATGTAACAGCCCACAATGTACAAAAAAGTCTCTTGGTGCCATGTGCTAAACCCAACAGGAAGTCCCCCAGGGGCCGGGCATCACATTTTGAGCTAGAAAACTCCTCTTTAACGAAGCATTCCCGGTTGTACGTTTCACCTAGCGCGATGATAATTTGCAGGCATACATAAGAGCCCACGATGTACAAAAAAGTCTCTTGGAACCATGTGCTAAACCAAACAGGAAGTCCGCCATTTTGATTTATGATGGGATTTGTTGCCATTTTTTGTGGCCTTTTTCAGGGGTCATATTTTAACGAACCCCTCCTACAAAATTTATCCGACTGTCTTCAAACTTGGTATGTTTCATCTTAAGATGTTTAAGATGCAAAGTTATCGAAAGTTATTTATTTTGTCGCACGCCGTTGTCATGGCGATGCATTGTTTGCCAAGTAAAATGCTGCTTTTTTGTTTTGGTCTAAACATGTGCAAAAACTCATGAAACTTTACACACACATCAGGCTTGTCATCAGCTTGAATATTTTAGAGATTTCTTATTAAATTTGCAATAAATGCTTCAATAGCGCCCTCTAGACATTTTTATGAAGTCTTTCCGATTATATGATTCAGCTAGATGTGTGAATATTGGCAGGCATGCCTAATATATTCAAAAAGTATTCTATATAGCCATGTGCCAATCCATTTTGATTTTATTTTGTTAATTGTGCATCATTTTTGGCCTTTCCATGAAACTTTACAAACACAAAGCATGGAAAAAACGTTTAAAATTTAGATGGTTTCCTATTTGACAGTACCCCAACATGCCAGTACCCCGACGTGCAAATACCCCAACGTGGCCCGGGTTGCGAGGGCCCTTTATAGCTGCTCGCAGCTCTAGTTCTTATTATTAGGGCCCGAGCAGCGGCGGCGGCGGTGCCGCTGCGAGGCCCTATTGTTTTTGTAGGAATTCTTCTTATTATTATTCTTATTATTATTCTTCTCCGCAAACAATCGCATTTTTGAGACACTAAACGTGACCAAAAACTCACCAAACTTTACACGCACATCAGGCCTGGCGAAAAATTTGATATTTTAAAGTCGCCATACTCGATAACAGAAAAATGGTTCCTTAGCGCCCCCTACATAGGTTAAACGGATCCCTGTCCCGCTACGATTGTCCGACGGCTATGAAAATTGTGTGGCACCTGTAGCACATCCCAATGAACAAAAACCTCTTTGAAGTGTGTACCCTAAAATAGACAGAAAGTGAGGTATGAGTATTTAAATGTCCAATTTTTGCCAATTTTTGCACATTTACAGGGGTCATACTTTTGCCCGCTTCTCCTACACGGTTAACCCGATTGACTTCAAACTTGGGATGTACCATCTCAACACCTGGGACAACATCATTGTGAAAAATGAAAAGTTTTTGATATACTATATGACGGCGGCGGCGCATCAAATTTAGAGTTTAAAAATTCTTACTTCACGAAGCATTGCCGGTTGTACGTTTAATCTAGAGCTACAAAAATTGGTACACATATGTAACAGGCTATGACCTACAAAAAACTCTTTTTGAACCATATGCTAAACCTAACAGGAAGTCCACCATTTTGATTTATTTTGGAACGTGTTGCCATTTTTTTGGCCATTTCATTGGGGCCTTATTTTAACGAACTCCTCCTACAGTGTTTATCCGATCATCTTCAAACTTGGTGTGATTCATCTTAAGATGTTGAAGATGAAAAGTTATTGAAAGCTTTGTATTTCGTCGCACGCTGTTGTCATGGCATGCACTGTTTGCAAAGGAAAAAAAATATCCTTAATGAAGCATTCCCAGTTGTACGAAGCAGCTAGAGCGACGAAAAATTGTAGACATATGTAACAGCCCAGGATGTACAAAAAAGTCTCTTGGTGCCATGTGCTAAACCCAACAGGAAGTCCCCCAGGGGCCGGGCATCACATTTTGAGCTAAAAAACTCCTCTTTAACGAAGCATTCCCGGTTGTACGTTTCACCTAGCGCTATGATAATTTGCAGGCATACATAAGAGCCCGTGATGTACAAAAAAAGTCTCTTGGAACCATGTGCTAAACAAAACAGGAAGTCTGCCATTTTGATTTATGATGGGATTTGTTGCCATTTTTTGTGGCCTTTTTCAGGGGTCATATTTTAACGAACCCCTCCTACAAAATTTATCCGACTGTCTTCAAACTTGGTGTGTTTCATCTTAAGATGTTTAAGATGCAAAGTAATCGAAAGTTTTTTATTTTGTAACACGCTGTTGCCATAGCAATGCATTGTTTGTCAAGTGCCGCTTTTTTTTTTTTTATACACATGAAAACTCATGAAACTTTGCAAACACATCAGACTTGTCATGAACATGAATTTTCAGAGATTTATTGTGCAATTTGCAATAAATAGCGCCCTCTAGACATTTTTATGAAGCATTTCCGATTGTATGATTATGCTAGACCTACAAAAAAGTATTATGTAGCCATTTGCCAAACCAAAGAGGAAGTCCGCTATTTTGATTTTATTTTGGGAATTATACATAATTTTTGGCCTTCTTCATTAAACTTTGCACAGACAAGGCATGGAAAAAACTAACATTTTAAATGGTCCTTGTTCCATGTAACAGTTGTCAAGTGCTGCTTTTTTTTTTTTTTTTATACACATGAAAACTCATGAAACTTTGCAAACACATCAGACTTGTCATGAACATGAATTTTCAGAGATTTATTGTGCAATTTGCAATAAATAGCGCCCTCTAGGCATTTTTATGAAGCATTTCCGATTGTATGATTATGCTAGACCTACAAAAAAGTATTATGTAGCCATTTGCCAAACCAAAGAGGAAGTCCGCTATTTTGATTTTATTTTGGGAACTATACATCATTTTTGGCCTTTTTCATTAAACTTTGCACAGACAAGGCATGGAAAAAACTAACATTTTAAATGGACCTTGTTCCATGTAACAGTACCCCAACGTGCCAGTACCCTGACGTGCAAGTAACCCAACGTTGTGCTCAATAGCGCCCTCTATGCATTTTTATGGAGCATTTCCAATTGTATGATTCAAGCGATACACAACTAAAGATGACTTGACCTAGATTTGTGAAAACTGGGAGGCATACCTATTAGCTTAAGACCTACAAAAAGTATTCTGTAGCCGTATGCTAAACCTAAAAGGAAGTCCGCCATTTTGAATTTATTTTGGGAATTGCGCACCATATTTTGCGTTTTGATTAAACTTTGCACACACAAGGCTTGTCAAAAACATTTTAGATGGTCCTTGTCCTATTTTACAGTACCCCAACGTGCCAGTACCCCGACGTGCAAGTACCCCAACGTGGCCCGGGTTGCGAGGGCCCTTTATAGCTGCTCGCAGCTCTAGTTAGGGCCCGAGCAGCGGCGGCGGCGGTGCCGCTGCGAGGCCCTATTGTTTTTGTAGGAATTCTTCTTATTATTCTTATTATTATTATTCTTCTCCGCAAACAATCGCATTTTTGAGACACTAAACGTGACCGAAAACTCACCAAACTTTACACGCACATCAGGCCTGGCGAAAAATTTGATATTTTAAAGTCGCCATACATGATAACAGAAAAATGGCTCCTTAGCTCCCCCTACATAGGTTAAACGGATCCCTGTCCCGCTACGATTGTCCGACGGCTATGAAAATTGTGTGGCACCTGTAGCACATCCCAATGAACAAAAACCTCTTTGAAGTGTGTACCCTAAAATAGACAGAAAGTGAGGTATGAGTATTTAAATGTCCAATTTTTGCCAATTTTTGCACATTTACAGGGGTCATACTTTTGCCCGCTTCTCCTACACGGTTAACCCGATTGACTTCAAACTTGGGATGTACCATCTCAACACCTGGGACAACATCATTGTGAAAAATGAAAAGTTTTTGATATACTATATGACGGCGGCGGCGCATCAAATTTAGAGTTTAAAAATTCTTACTTCACGAGGCATTGCCGGTTGTACGTTTAATCTAGAGCTACGAAAATTGGTACACATATGTAACAGGCTATGACCTACAAAAAACTCTTTTTGAACCATATGCTAAACCTAACAGGAAGTCCACCATTTTGATTTATTTTGGAACGTGTTGCCATTTTTTTGGCCATTTCATTGGAGTCTTATTTTAACGAACTCCTCCTACATTGTTTATCCGATCATCTTCAAACTTGGTGTGATTCATCTTAAGATGTTGAAGATGAAAAGTTATTGAAAGCTTTGTATTTCGTCGCACGCTGTTGTCATGGCATGCACTGTTTGCAAAGGAAAAAAAATATCCTTAAAGAAGCATTGCCAGTTGTACGAAGCAGCTAGAGCTACGAAAATTTGTAGACATATGTAACAGCCCAAGATGTACAAAAAAGTCTCCTGGTGCCCTGTGCTAAACCCAACAGGAAGTCCCCCAGGGGCCGGGCATCACATTTTGAGCTAAAAAAAACTCCTCTTTAACAAAGCATACCCGGCTGTACGTTTCACCTAGAGTTACCAAAATTTGTAGAGGTATATAACAGCCCTCGATTTACAAAAAACTCTTTTTGAACCATATGCTAAACCTAACAGGACGTCCGCCATTTTGATTTACTTTGGAATGTGTTGCCATTTTTTTTGGCCATTTCATAGGGGTCATATTTTAACAAACTCCTCCTACAGAGTTTATCCGATCATCTTCAAACTTGGTGTGATTCATCTTAAGATGTTGAAAATGAAAAGTTATTGAAAGTTTTTTATTTCGTCACATGCTGTTATCGTGGCATGCACTTTTTGCAAAGGAAAAAAATCCTTCTTAATGAAGCATTCCCAGTTGTACGAAGCAGCTAGAGTGACGAAAAATTGTAGACATATGTAACAGCCCAGGATCTACAAAAATGTCTCTTGGTGCCATGTGCTAAACGCAACAGGAAGTCCCCCAGGGGCCGGGCATCACATTTTGAGCTAAAAAACTCCTCTTTAACTAAGCATTCCCGGTAGTACGTTTCACCTAGCGCTATGATAATTTGCAGGCATACATAAGAGCCCACGATGTACAAAAAAGTCTCTTGGAACCATGGGCTAAACCAAACAGGAAGTCCGCCATTTTGATTTATGATGGGATTTGTTGCCATTTTTTGTGGCCTTTTTCAGGGGTCATATTTTAACGAACCCCTCCTACAAAATTTATCCGACTGTCTTCAAACTTGGTATGTTTCATCTTAAGATGTTTAAGATGCAAAGTAATCGAAAGTTTTTTATTTTGTCACACGCTGTTGCCATAGCAATGCATGGGAATTGCACACCATATTTTGTGTTTTGATTAAACACCTAAAGCTATGATAATTTGCAGGCAAACATAAGAGCTCAGGATGTACAAAAAAAGTCTCTTGGAGCAATATGCTAAACCAATCAGGAAGTCCACCATTTTGATTTACGTTGGGATTTGTAGCCATTTTTTGTGGCCTTTTTTAGGGGTCATATTTTAACGAACTCCTCCTACAAAATTTATCCGACTGTCTTTAAACTTGGTGTGCTTCATCTTAAGATGTTTAAGATGCAAAGTTATCGAAAGTTATTTATTTTGTCGCACGCCGTTGTCATGGCGATGCATTGTTTGCCAAGTAAAATGTTACTTTTTTTTTTGGGTCTAAACATGTGCAAAAACTCATGAAACTTTACACACACATCAGGCTTGTCATCAGCATGAATATTTTAGAGATTTCTTATTCAATTTGCAATAAATGGTTCAATAGCGCCCTCTAGACATTTTTATGAAGCTTTTGCAAATGTTTTGTGTTTTATGATTCAGCTAGATTTGTAAAAATTGGGATACCTATCAGCCTAAGACTTACAAAAAGGTTTCTAAAGCCATATGCTGAATCAAAAAGGAAGTCTGCCATTTTGATTTACTTTGGTATTTGTAGCCATTTTTTGGGGCCTTTTATAGGGGTCATATTTTCAACAGAACTTATCAGATCGTCTTCATTCTTTGGCGTGTTTCATCTTAAGATATTTAAGATGAAAAGTTATTTAATTTTTTTATTTTGTCACACGCCTTTGCTGTAGCCATGCATTGTTTGTGAAGAAAAATGCTTTTTTGAGAGTCTAAATATGGGTGAAAACTCACAAAACTTTGCACACGCACCAGACCTGTCTAGAACATGAATATTTTATTTAGAGATTTGTTGTGCTATTTGTAATAAATGGCTCAATAGCGCCCTCTAGACATTTTTATGAAGTCTTTCCGATTATATGATTCAGCTAGATGTGTGAATATTGGCAGGCATGCCGAATATATTCAAAAAGTATTCTATATAGCCATGTGCCAATCCATTTTGATTTTATTTTGTTAATTGTGCATCGTTTTTGGCCTTTCCATGAAACTTTAAAAACACAAAGCATGGCAAAAACGTTTACAATTTAGATGGTTTCCTATTTGACAGTACCCCAACATGCCAGTACCCCGACGTGCAAATACCCCAACGTGGCCCGGGTTGCGAGGGCCCTTTATAGCTGCTCGCAGCTCTAGTTATTATTATTATTCTTATTATTATTATTCTCCGCAAACGATCACATTTTTGAGACACTAAACGTGACCGAAAACTCACCAAACTTTACACGCACATCAGGCCTGGCGAAAAATTTGATATTTTAAAGTCGCCATACATGATAACAGAAAAATGGCTCCTTAGCGCCCCCTACATAGGTTAAACGGATCCCTGTCCCGCTACGATTGTCCGACGGCTATGAAAATTGTGTGGCACCTGTAGCACATCCCAATGAACAAAAACCTCTTTGAAGTGTGTACCCTAAAATAGACAGAAAGTGAGGTATGAGTATTTAAATGTCCAATTTTTGCCAATTTTTGCACATTTACAGGGGTCATACTTTTGCCCGCTTCTCCTACACGGTTAACCCGATTGACTTCAAACTTGGGATGGACCATCTCAACACCTGGGACAACATCATTGTGAAAAATGAAAAGTTTTTGATATAATATATGACGGCGGCGGCGCATCAAATTTAGAGTTTAAAAATTCTTACTTCACGAGGCATTGCCGGTTGTACGTTTAATCTAGAGCTACGAAAATTGGTACACATATGTAACAGACTATGACCTACAAAAAACTCTTTTTGAACCATATGCTAAACCTAACAGGAAGTCCACCATTTTGATTTATTTTGGAACGTGTTGCCATTTTTTTGGCCATTTCATTGGGGCCTTATTTTAACGAACTCCTCCTACAGTGTTTATCCGATCATCTTCAAACTTGGTGTGATTCATCTTAAGATGTTGAAGATGAAAAGTTATTGAAAGCTTTGTATTTCGTCGGACGCTGTTGTCATGGCATGCACTGTTTGCAAAGGAAAAAAAATATCCTTAAAGAAGCATTGCCAGTTGTACGAAGCAGCTAGAGCTACGAAAATTTGTAGACATATGTAACAGCCCAAGATGTACAAAAAAGTCTCTTGGTGCCCTGTGCTAAACCCAACAGGAAGTCCCCCAGGGGCCGGGCATCACATTTTGAGCTAAAAAAACTCCTCTTTAACAAAGCATACCCGGCTGTACGTTTCACCTAGAGTTACCAAAATTTGTAGAGGTATATAACAGCCCTCGAGGTACAAAAAACTCTTTTTGAACCATATGCTAAACCTAACAGGACGTCCGCCATTTTGATTTACTTTGGAATGTGTTGCCATTTTTTTTGGCCATTTCATAGGGGTCATATTTTAACAAACTCCTCCTACAGAGTTTATCCGATCATCTTCAAACTTGGTGTGATTCATCTTAAGATGTTGAAAATGAAAAGTTATTGAAAGTTTTTTATTTCGTCACACGCTGTTATCGTGGCATGCACTTTTTGCAAAGGAAAAAAATCCTTCTTAATGAAGCATTCCCAGTTGTACGAAGCAGCTAGAACGACGAAAAATTGTAGACATATGTAACAGCCCAGGATGTACAAAAATGTCTCTTGGTGCCATGTGCTAAACGCAACAGGAAGTCCCCCAGGGGCCGGGCATCACATTTTGAGCTAAAAAAAACTCCTCTTTAACGAAGCATTCTCGGTTGTACGTTTCACCTAGCGCTATGATAATTTGCAGGCATACATAAGAGCCCACGATGTACAAAAAAGTCTCTTGGAACCATGTGCTAAACCAAACAGGAAGTCCGCCATTTTGATTTATGATGGGATTTGTTGCCATTTTTTGTGGCCTTTTTCAGGGGTCATATTTTAACGAACCCCTCCACCAAAACTTATCCGACTGTCTTCAAACTTGGTATGTTTCATCTTAAGATGTTTAAGATGCAAAGTAATCGAAAGTTTTTTATTTTGTCACACGCTGTTGACATAGCAATGCATCGAATTGCACACCATATTTTGCGTTTTGATTAAACAGACAAAGCATTCCCGGTTGTACGTTTCACCTAAAGCTATGATAATTTGCAGGCAAACATAAGAGCTCAGGATGTACAAAAAAAGTGTCTTGGAGCCATATGCTAAACCAATCAGGAAGTCCACCATTTTGATTTACGTTTGGATTTGTAGCCATTTTTTGTGGCCTTTTTTAGGGGTCATATTTTAACGAACTCCTACAAAATTTATCCGACTGTCTTTAAACTTGGTGTGCTTCATCTTAAGATGTTTAAGATGCAAAGTTATCGAAAGTTATTTATTTTGTCGCACGCCGTTGTCATGGCGATGCATTGTTTGCCAAGTAAAATGCTGCTTTTTTGTTTTGGTCTAAACATGTGCAAAAACTCATGAAAATTTACACACACATCAGGCTTGTCATCAGCATGAATATTTTAGAGATTTCTTATTCAATTTGCAATAAATGGTTCAATAGCGCCCTCTAGACATTTTTATGAAGCTTTTGCAAATGTTTTGTGTTTTATGATTCAGCTAGATTTGTAAAAATTGGGATACCTATCAGCCTAAGACTTACAAAAAGGTTTCTAAAGCCATATGCTGAATCAAAAAGGAAGTCTGCCATTTTGATTTACTTTGGTATTTGTAGCCATTTTTTGGGGCCTTTTATAGGGGTCATATTTTCAACAGAACTTATCAGATCGTCTTCATTCTTTGGCGTGTTTCATCTTAAGATATTTAAGATGAAAAGTTATTGAATTTTTTTATTTTGTCACACGCCTTTGCTGTAGCCATGCATTGTTTGTGAAGAAAAATGCTTTTTTGAGAGTCTAAATATGGGTGAAAACTCACAAAACTTTGCACACACACCAGACCTGTCTGGAACATGAATATTTTATTTAGAGATTTGTTGTGCAATTTGTAATAAATGGCTCAATAGCGCCCTCTAGACATTTTTATGAAGTCTTTCCGATTATATGATTCAGCTAGATGTGTGAATATTGGCAGGCATGCCGAATATATTCAAAAAGTATTCTATATAGCCATGTGCCAATCCATTTTGATTTTATTTTGTTAATTGTGCATCGTTTTTGGCCTTTCCATGAAACTTTAAAAACACAAAGCATGGCAAAAACGTTTACAATTTAGATGGTTTCCTATTTGACAGTACCCCAACATGCCAGTACCCCGACGTGCAAATACCCCAACGTGGCCCGGGTTGCGAGGGCCCTTTATAGCTGCTCGCAGCTCTAGTTCTTCTTTTTATTTGTTATTATTCTTTTCCGCAAACAATCACATTTTTGAGACACTAAACGTGAACGAAAACTCACCAAACTTTACACACACGTCAGGCCTGGCGAAAAATTTGATATTTTAAAGTCGCCATAGGTGATAACAGAAAAATGGCTCCATAGCGCCACCTACATAGGTTAAACAGATCCCTGGCCCGCTACGATTGTCCGACGGCTATGAAAATTGTGTGGCACCTGTAGCACATCCAGATGAACAAAAACCTCTTTGATGTGTGTACCCTAAAATAGACAGGAAGTGAGATATGAGTATTTAAATGTCCAATTTTGGCCAATTTTTGCACATTTACAGGGGTCATACTTTTGCCTGCTTCTCCTACACGGTTAATCCAATTGACTTCAAACTTGGGATGTACCATCTCAAGACCTGGGACAACACCATGGTAAAAAATCTAAAGTTTTCGACATACTATATGACGGCGGTGGGGCATCAAATTTAGAGTTTCAAAACTCTTACTCAACGTAGTATTGCCGGTTGTATGTTTAACCTAGAGCTACGAAAATTGGTACACATATGTAACAGACTATGACCTACAAAAAAGTCTGTTGGTGCCATATGCTAAACCCAACAGGAAGTCCGCCAGAGGCGGGGCATCAAATTTTGAGTTTCAAAATTCTTACTTAATGAAGCATTCCCGGCTGTACGTTTCACCTAGAGTTACCAAAATTTAAAGACATATGTAACAGCCCTCAAGGTACAAAAAACTCTTTTTGAACCATATGCTAAACCTAACAGAAAGTCCACCATTTTGATTTACTTTGGAACGTGTTCCCATTTTTTTGGCCATTTCATAGGGGTCCTATTTTCACGAACTCCTCTTACAGAGTTTATCCGATCGTCTTCAAACTTGGTGTGATTCATCTTAAGATGTTGAAGATGAAAAGTTATTGAAAGCTTTTTATTTCGCTGCACGCTGTTGTCGTGGCAAGCACTTGTTTGCAAAGGAAAAAAAATTCTTCTTAATGAAGAATTCTCAGTTGTACGAAGCAGCTAGAGCTACGAAAATTTGTAGACATATGTAACAGCCCACGATGTACAAAAAAGTCTCTTGCTGCTTTGTGCTAAACCCAACAGGAAATCCCGCAAGGGCCGGGCATCACTTTTTGAGCTAAAAAACTCCTCTTTAACGAAGCATTCCCGGTTGTACCTTTCACCTAGCGCTATGATAATTTGGAGGCATACATAAGAGCCCACGATGTACAAAAAAGTCTTTTAGAACCATATGCTAAGCCAAACAGGAAGTCCGGCATTTTGATTTACTTTGCTATTTGTAGCCATTTTTTGGGGGCCTTTTATAGGCCTCATATTTTCTACAAAACTTATCAGATTGTCTTCATTCTTTGGCATGTTTCATCTGAAGTATTGCCGGTTATACGTTTAATCTAGAGCTACGAAAATTGGTACACATATGTAACAGACTATGATCTACAAAAAAGCCTGTTGGTGCCATATGCTAAACCTAACAGGAAGTCCGCCAGAGGCAGGGCATCAAATTTTGCATTTCAAAATTTTTACTTAATGAAGCATTTCCGGCTGTACGTTTCACCGAGAGTGACCAAAATTTGAAGACATATGTAACAGCCCTCGAGGTACAAAAAACTCTCTTTGAACCATATGCTAAACCTAACAGGAAGTCTGCCATTTTGATTTACTTTGGAACATGTTGCCATTTTTTTGGCCATTTCATAGGGGTCTTATTTTAACGAACTCCTCCTACAGAGTTTATCCGATCATCTTCAAACTTGGTGTGATTCATCTTAAGATGTTGACGATGAAAAGTTATTGAAAGCTTTTTATTTCGTCGCACGCTGTTGTCGTGGCATGCACTGTTGGCAAAGGAAAAAAAAATCCTTCTTAATGCAGCGTTCCCAGTTGGACGAAGCAGCTCGAGCTACAAAAATTTGTAGACATATGTACACATTTGTTCACATATATATATTTACATATGCATGTAAAAAAATTATGTCAGGCTAAACTAAATGGTTGATTAGGCCCCACACATTTTCACCTTACCATACCTTACCCTCTTTGCAAAAGGTTTGAACACTCCTGGCCTAAACCTAGGTGTATACTCAAACTATGCACGCACATAAAGCCTGGAACAAAATGTGTAATTTAGAGGGTTCTTGTTTTGTTTTTTGTATTCCTTATATTTCATGTCATTATACTTGACACACTATTTTTACTACTCACTGAATCAGTTATAAGAACATTTAATTGATACAATCCAATCACATCCTAGAGAATTGAAAACACATTCAATCATGAGGTTGTTAAGACACATTTACTTCTGTAGCACTTAACCACAAACAAGTTGCGACATCCCCTGATCTAACCCTCCAACCGGGCAAGGAAAAACTTTCAGGGGTCATATTTTAACGAACCCCTCCTACAAAATTTATCCGACTGTCTTCAAACTTGGTGTGTTTCATCTTAAGATGTTTAAAATGCAAAGTAATCGAAAGTTTTTTATTTTGTAACACGCTGTTGCCATAGCAATGCATTGTTTGTCAAGTGCTGCTTTTTTTTTTTATACACATGAAAACTCATGGAACTTTGCAAACACATCAGACTTGTCATGAACATGAATTTTCAGAGATTTATTGTGCAATTTGCAATAAATAGCGCCCTCTAGACCTTTTTATGAAGCATTTCCGATTGTATGATTATGCTAGACCTACAAAAAAGTATTATGTAGCCATTTGCCAAACCAAAGAGGAAGTCCGCTATTTTGATTTTATTTTGGGAATTATACATCATTTTTGGCCTTTTTCATTCAACTTTGCACAGACAAGGCATGGAAAAAACTAACATTTTAAATGGTCCTTGTTCCATGTAACAGTTGTCAAGTGCTGCTTTTTTTTTTTTTATACACATGAAAACTCATGAAACTTTGCAAACACATCAGACTTGTCATGAACATGAATTTTCAGAGATTTATTGTGCAATTTGCAATAAATAGCGCCCTCTAGACATTTTTTTGAAGCATTTCCGATTGTATGATTATGCTAGACCTACAAAAAAGTATTATGTAGCCATTTGCCAAACCAAAGAGGAAGTCCGCTATTTTGATTTTATTTTGGGAATTATACATAATTTTTGGCCTTCTTCATTAAACTTTGCACAGACAAGGCATGGAAAAAACTAACATTTTAAATGGTCCTTGTTCCATGTAACAGTACCCCAACGTGCCAGTACCCTGACGTGCAAGTAACCCAACGTTGTGCTCAATAGCGCCCTCTATGCATTTTTATGGAGCATTTCCAATTGTATGATTCAAGCGATACACAACTAAAGATGACTTGACCTAGATTTGTGAAAACTGGGAGGCATACCTATTAGCTTAAGACCTACAAAAAGTATTCTGTAGCCGTATGCTAAACCTAAAAGGAAGTCCGCCATTTTGAATTTATTTTGGGAATTGCGCACCATATTTTGCGTTTTGATTAAACTTTGCACACACAAGGCTTGTCAAAAACATTTTAGATGGTCCTTGTCCTATTTGACAGTACCCCAACGTGCCAGTACCCCGACGTGCAAGTACCCCAACGTGGCCCGGGTTGCGAGGGCCCTTTATAGCTGCTCGCAGCTCTAGTTAGGGCCCGAGCAGCGGCGGCGGCGGTGCCGCTGCGAGGCCCTATTGTTTTTGTAGGAATTCTTCTTATTAGGGCCCGAGCAGCGACCGCTGCGAGGTCCCTATTGTTCCTGAAGGAATTCTTATTAGGGCCCGAGCAGCGGCGGCGGCGGTGCCGCTGCGAGGCCCTATTGTTTTTGTAGGAATTCTTCTTATTATTATTATTCTTATTATTATTCTTCTCCGCAAACAATCGCATTTTTGAGACACTAAACGTGACCGAAAACTCACCAAACTTTACACGCACATCAGGCCTGGCGAAAAATTTGATATTTTAAAGTCGCCATACATGATAACAGAAAAATGGCTCCTTAGCGCCCCCTACATAGGTTAAACGGATCCCTGTCCCGCTACGATTGTCCGACGGCTATGAAAATTGTGTGGCACCTGTAGCACATCCCAATGAACAAAAACCTCTTTGAAGTGTGTACCCTAAAATAGACAGAAAGTGAGGTATGAGTATTTAAATGTCCAATTTTTGCCAATTTTTGCACATTTACAGGGGTCATACTTTTGCCCGCTTCTCCTACACGGTTAACCCGATTGACTTCAAACTTGGGATGTACCATCTCAACACCTGGGACAACATCATTGTGAAAAATGAAAAGTTTTTGATATACTATATGACGGCGGCGGCGCATCAAATTTAGAGTTTAAAAATTCTTACTTCACGAGGCATTGCCGGTTGTACGTTTAATCTAGAGCTACGAAAATTGGTACACATATGTAACAGGCTATGACCTACAAAAAACTCTTTTTGAACCATATGCTAAACCTAACAGGAAGTCCACCATTTTGATTTATTTTGGAACGTGTTGCCATTTTTTTGGCCATTTCATTGGAGTCTTATTTTAACGAACTCCTCCTACAGTGTTTATCCGATCATCTTCAAACTTGGTGTGATTCATCTTAAGATGTTGAAGATGAAAAGTTATTGAAAGCTTTGTATTTCGTCGCACGCTGTTGTCATGGCATGCACTGTTTGCAAAGGAAAAAAAATATCCTTAAAGAAGCATTGCCAGTTGTACGAAGCAGCTAGAGCTACGAAAATTTGTAGACATATGTAACAGCCCAAGATGTACAAAAAAGTCTCCTGGTGCCCTGTGCTAAACCCAACAGGAAGTCCCCCAGGGGCCGGGCATCACATTTTGAGCTAAAAAAAACTCCTCTTTAACAAAGCATACCCGGCTGTACGTTTCACCTAGAGTTACCAAAATTTGTAGAGGTATATAACAGCCCTCGATTTACAAAAAACTCTTTTTGAACCATATGCTAAACCTAACAGGACGTCCGCCATTTTGATTTACTTTGGAATGTGTTGCCATTTTTTTTGGCCATTTCATAGGGGTCATATTTTAACAAACTCCTCCTACAGAGTTTATCCGATCATCTTCAAACTTGGTGTGATTCATCTTAAGATGTTGAAAATGAAAAGTTATTGAAAGTTTTTTATTTCGTCACATGCTGTTATCGTGGCATGCACTTTTTGCAAAGGAAAAAAATCCTTCTTAATGAAGCATTCCCAGTTGTACGAAGCAGCTAGAGTGACGAAAAATTGTAGACATATGTAACAGCCCAGGATCTACAAAAATGTCTCTTGGTGCCATGTGCTAAACGCAACAGGAAGTCCCCCAGGGGCCGGGCATCACATTTTGAGCTAAAAAACTCCTCTTTAACTAAGCATTCCCGGTTGTACGTTTCACCTAGCGCTATGATAATTTGCAGGCATACATAAGAGCCCACGATGTACAAAAAAGTCTCTTGGAACCATGGGCTAAACCAAACAGGAAGTCCGCCATTTTGATTTATGATGGGATTTGTTGCCATTTTTTGTGGCCTTTTTCAGGGGTCATATTTTAACGAACCCCTCCTACAAAATTTATCCGACTGTCTTCAAACTTGGTATGTTTCATCTTAAGATGTTTAAGATGCAAAGTAATCGAAAGTTTTTTATTTTGTCACACGCTGTTGCCATAGCAATGCATGGGAATTGCACACCATATTTTGCGTTTTGATTAAACACCTAAAGCTATGATAATTTGCAGGCAAACATAAGAGCTCAGGATGTACAAAAAAAGTCTCTTGGAGCAATATGCTAAACCAATCAGGAAGTCCACCATTTTGATTTACGTTGGGATTTGTAGCCATTTTTTGTGGCCTTTTTTAGGGGTCATATTTTAACGAACTCCTCCTACAAAATTTATCCGACTGTCTTTAAACTTGGTGTGCTTCATCTTAAGATGTTTAAGATGCAAAGTTATCGAAAGTTATTTATTTTGTCGCACGCCGTTGTCATGGCGATGCATTGTTTGCCAAGTAAAATGTTACTTTTTTTTTTGGGTCTAAACATGTGCAAAAACTCATGAAACTTTACACACACATCAGGCTTGTCATCAGCATGAATATTTTAGAGATTTCTTATTCAATTTGCAATAAATGGTTCAATAGCGCCCTCTAGACATTTTTATGAAGCTTTTGCAAATGTTTTGTGTTTTATGATTCAGCTAGATTTGTAAAAATTGGGATACCTATCAGCCTAAGACTTACAAAAAGGTTTCTAAAGCCATATGCTGAATCAAAAAGGAAGTCTGCCATTTTGATTTACTTTGGTATTTGTAGCCATTTTTTGGGGCCTTTTATAGGGGTCATATTTTCAACAGACTTATCAGATCGTCTTCATTCTTTGGCGTGTTTCATCTTAAGATATTTAAGATGAAAAGTTATTGAATTTTTTTATTTTGTCACACGCCTTTGCTGTAGCCATGCATTGTTTGTGAAGAAAAATGGTTTTTTGAGAGTCTAAATATGGGTGAAAACTCACAAAACTTTGCACACGCACCAGACCTGTCTAGAACATGAATATTTTATTTAGAGATTTGTTGTGCTATTTGTAATAAATGGCTCAATAGCGCCCTCTAGACATTTTTATGAAGTCTTTCCGATTATATGATTCAGCTAGATGTGTGAATATTGGCAGGCATGCCGAATATATTCAAAAAGTATTCTATATAGCCATGTGCCAATCCATTTTGATTTTATTTTGTTAATTGTGCATCGTTTTTGGCCTTTCCATGAAACTTTAAAAACACAAAGCATGGCAAAAACGTTTACAATTTAGATGGTTTCCTATTTGACAGTACCCCAACATGCCAGTACCCCGACGTGCAAATACCCCAACGTGGCCCGGGTTGCGAGGGCCCTTTATAGCTGCTCGCAGCTCTAGTTATTATTCTTCTTCTTCTTTTTCTTTGTTATTATTCTTATCCGCAAACAACCACATTTTTGAGGCACTAAACATGAACGAAAACTCACCAAACTTTACACGGAGATCGGGCCTGGCGAAAAATTTGATATTTTAAAGTCGCCATACGTGATAACAGAAAAATGGCTCTGTAGCGCCACCTACATAGGTTTAACGGATCCCTGTCCCGCTACGATTGTCCTATGGCTACGAAAATTGTGTGGCACCTGTAGCACATCCAGATGAACAAAAACCTCTTTGATATGTGTACCCTAAAATAGACAGGAAGTGAGGTATGAGTATTTGAATGTCCAATTTTGGCCCATTTTTGCACATTTACAGGGGTCATACTTTTGCCCGCTTCTCCTACACGGTTAACCCGATTGACTTCAAACTTGGGCTGTACCATCTCAAGACCTGGGACAACATCATGGTAAAAAATCTAAAGTTTTTGACATACTATATGACGGTGGCGGGGCATCAAATTTACAGTTTCAAAATTCTTACTTAACAAAGCATTGCCGTGGTACGTTTAATTGAGAGCCACGAAAATTGGTACACATATGTAACAGACTATGATCTACAAAAAACTCTTTTTGAACCATATGCTAAACCTAACAGGAAGTCCGCCAGAGGCGAGGCATCAAATTTTGTGTTTCAAAATTCTTATTTAATGAAGCATTCCCGGCTGTACATTTCACCTAGAGTTACCAACATTTGAAGACATATGTAACAGCCCTCAAGGTACAAAAAACTCTTTTTGAACCATATGCTAAACCGAACAGGAAGTCCGCCAGTTTGATTTACTTTGGAACGTGTTGCCATTTTTTGGGCCATTTCATAGGGGTCTTATTTTAACGAACTCCTCCTACAGAGTTTATCCGATCATCTCCAAACTTGGTGTGATTCATCTTAAAATGTTGAAGATGAAAAGTTATTGAAAGCTTTTTATTTCGTCGCACGCTGTTGCCGTGGCATGCACAGTTTGCAAAGGAAAAAATTCCCTCTTAATGAAGCATTCAAAGTTGTACGAAGCAGCGAGAGCTACGAAAATTTGGAGACAAATTTAACAGCCCACAATGTACAAAAAAGTCTCTTGGTGCCATGTGCTAAACCCAACAGGAAGTCCCGTAGGGGCCGGTCATCACATTTTGAGGTAAAAAACTCCTCTTTAACGAAGCATTCCCGGTTGTACGTTTCACCTAGCGCTATGATAATTTAAAGGCATACATAAGAGCCCACGATGTACAAAATAGTCTCTTGGAACCATCTTCCAAAACAAACAGGAAGTCCGCCATTTTGATTTACGTTGGGATTTGTAGCCATTTTTTGTGGCCTTTTTTAGGGGTCATATTTTAACGAACTCCTCCTACAAAATTTATCCGACTGTCTTCAAACTTGGTGTGCTTCATCTTAAGATGTTTAAGATACAAAGTTATCGAAAGTTATTTATTTTGTCCCACGCCGTTTCATGGCGATGCATTGTTTGCCAAGTAAAATGCTGCTTTTTTTTTTTGGGTCTAAACATGTGCAAAAACTCATGAAACTTTACACACACATCAGGCTTGTCATAAGCATGAATATTTTAGAGATTTCTTATTAAATTTGCAATAAATGCTTCAATAGCGCCCTCTAGACATTTTTATGAAGTCTTTCCGATTATATGATTCAGCTAGATGTGTGAATATTGGCAGGCATGCCTAATATATTCAAAAAGTATTCTATATAGCCATGTGCCAATCCATTTTGATTTTATTTTGTTAATTGTGCATCATTTTTGGCCTTTCCATGAAACTTTACAAACACAAAGCATGGCTAAAACGTTTAAAATTTAGATGGTTTCCTATTTGACAGTACCCCAACATGCCAGTACCCCGACGTGCAAATACCCCAACGTGGCCCGGGTTGCGAGGGCCCTTTATAGCTGCTCGCAGCTCTAGTTATTATTCTTATTATTATTCTTCTCCGCAAACAATCGCATTTTTGAGACACTAAACGTGACCGAAAACTCACCAAACTTTACACGCACATCAGGCCTGGCGAAAAATTTGATATTTTAAAGTCGCCATACATGATAACAGAAAAATGGCTCCTTAGCGCCCCCTACATAGGTTAAACGGATCCCTGTCCCGCTACGATTGTCCGACGGCTATGAAAATTGTGTGGCACCTGTAGCACATCCCAATGAACAAAAACCTCTTTGAAGTGTGTACCCTAAAATAGACAGATATTGAGGTATGAGTATTTAAATGTCCAATTTTTGCCAATTTTTGCACATTTACAGGGGTCATACTTTTGCCCGCTTCTCCTACACGGTTAACCCGATTGACTTCAAACTTGGGATGTACCATCTCAACACCT
Source organism: Festucalex cinctus (assembly GCF_051991245.1). NCBI lineage: Eukaryota > Metazoa > Chordata > Actinopteri > Syngnathiformes > Syngnathidae > Festucalex > Festucalex cinctus. The sequence continues at coordinate 23,901,423 of NC_135424.1, forward strand.
GGGACAACATCATTGTGAAAAATGAAAAGTTTTTGATATACTATATGACGGCGGCGGCGCATCAAATTTAGAGTTTAAAAATTCTTACTTCACGAGGCATTGCCGGTTGTACGTTTAATCTAGAGCTACGAAAATTGGTACACATATGTAACAGGCTATGACCTACAAAAAACTCGTTTTGAACCATATGCTAAACCTAACAGGAAGTCCACCATTTTGATTTATTTTGGAACGTGTTGCCATTTTTTTGGCCATTTCATTGGAGTCTTATTTTAACGAACTCCTCCTACAGTGTTTATCCGATCATCTTCAAACTTGGTGTGATTCATCTTAAGATGTTGAAGATGAAAAGTTATTGAAAGCTTTGTATTTCGTCGCACGCTGTTGTCATGGCATGCACTGTTTGCAAAGGAAAAAAAATATCCTTAAAGAAGCATTGCCAGTTGTACGAAGCAGCTAGAGCTACGAAAATTTGTAGACATATGTAACAGCCCAAGATGTACAAAAAAGTCTCCTGGTGCCCTGTGCTAAACCCAACAGGAAGTCCCCCAGGGGCCGGGCATCACATTTTGAGCTAAAAAAAACTCCTCTTTAACAAAGCATACCCGGCTGTACGTTTCACCTAGAGTTACCAAAATTTGTAGAGGTATATAACAGCCCTCGATTTACAAAAAACTCTTTTTGAACCATATGCTAAACCTAACAGGACGTCCGCCATTTTGATTTACTTTGGAATGTGTTGCCATTTTTTTTGGCCATTTCATAGGGGTCATATTTTAACAAACTCCTCCTACAGAGTTTATCCGATCATCTTCAAACTTGGTGTGATTCATCTTAAGATGTTGAAAATGAAAAGTTATTGAAAGTTTTTTATTTCGTCACATGCTGTTATCGTGGCATGCACTTTTTGCAAAGGAAAAAAATCCTTCTTAATGAAGCATTCCCAGTTGTACGAAGCAGCTAGAGTGACGAAAAATTGTAGACATATGTAACAGCCCAGGATCTACAAAAATGTCTCTTGGTGCCATGTGCTAAACGCAACAGGAAGTCCCCCAGGGGCCGGGCATCACATTTTGAGCTAAAAAACTCCTCTTTAACTAAGCATTCCCGGTAGTACGTTTCACCTAGCGCTATGATAATTTGCAGGCATACATAAGAGCCCACGATGTACAAAAAAGTCTCTTGGAACCATGGGCTAAACCAAACAGGAAGTCCGCCATTTTGATTTATGATGGGATTTGTTGCCATTTTTTGTGGCCTTTTTCAGGGGTCATATTTTAACGAACCCCTCCTACAAAATTTATCCGACTGTCTTCAAACTTGGTATGTTTCATCTTAAGATGTTTAAGATGCAAAGTAATCGAAAGTTTTTTATTTTGTCACACGCTGTTGCCATAGCAATGCATGGGAATTGCACACCATATTTTGCGTTTTGATTAAACACCTAAAGCTATGATAATTTGCAGGCAAACATAAGAGCTCAGGATGTACAAAAAAAGTCTCTTGGAGCAATATGCTAAACCAATCAGGAAGTCCACCATTTTGATTTACGTTGGGATTTGTAGCCATTTTTTGTGGCCTTTTTTAGGGGTCATATTTTAACGAACTCCTCCTACAAAATTTATCCGACTGTCTTTAAACTTGGTGTGCTTCATCTTAAGATGTTTAAGATGCAAAGTTATCGAAAGTTATTTATTTTGTCGCACGCCGTTGTCATGGCGATGCATTGTTTGCCAAGTAAAATGTTACTTTTTTTTTTGGTCTAAACATGTGCAAAAACTCATGAAACTTTACACACACATCAGGCTTGTCATCAGCATGAATATTTTAGAGATTTCTTATTCAATTTGCAATAAATGGTTCAATAGCGCCCTCTAGACATTTTTATGAAGCTTTTGCAAATGTTTTGTGTTTTATGATTCAGCTAGATTTGTAAAAATTGGGATACCTATCAGCCTAAGACTTACAAAAAGGTTTCTAAAGCCATATGCTGAATCAAAAAGGAAGTCTGCCATTTTGATTTACTTTGGTATTTGTAGCCATTTTTTGGGGCCTTTTATAGGGGTCATATTTTCAACAGAACTTATCAGATCGTCTTCATTCTTTGGCGTGTTTCATCTTAAGATATTTAAGATGAAAAGTTATTGAATTTTTTTATTTTGTCACACGCCTTTGCTGTAGCCATGCATTGTTTGTGAAGAAAAATGCTTTTTTGAGAGTCTAAATATGGGTGAAAACTCACAAAACTTTGCACACGCACCAGACCTGTCTGGAACATGAATATTTTATTTAGAGATTTGTTGTGCAATTTGTAATAAATGGCTCAATAGCGCCCTCTAGACATTTTTATGAAGTCTTTCCGATTATATGATTCAGCTAGATGTGTGAATATTGGCAGGCATGCCGAATATATTCAAAAAGTATTCTATATAGCCATGTGCCAATCCATTTTGATTTTATTTTGTTAATTGTGCATCGTTTTTGGCCTTTCCATGAAACTTTAAAAACACAAAGCATGGCAAAAACGTTTACAATTTAGATGGTTTCCTATTTGACAGTACCCCAACATGCCAGTACCCCGACGTGCAAATACCCCAACGTGGCCCGGGTTGCGAGGGCCCTTTATAGCTGCTCGCAGCTCTAGTTATTATTATTATTCTTATTATTATTATTCTCCGCAAACGATCACATTTTTGAGACACTAAACGTGACCGAAAACTCACCAAACTTTACACGCACATCAGGCCTGGCGAAAAATTTGATATTTTAAAGTCGCCATACATGATAACAGAAAAATGGCTCCTTAGCGCCCCCTACATAGGTTAAACGGATCCCTGTCCCGCTACGATTGTCCGACGGCTATGAAAATTGTGTGGCACCTGTAGCACATCCCAATGAACAAAAACCTCTTTGAAGTGTGTACCCTAAAATAGACAGAAAGTGAGGTATGAGTATTTAAATGTCCAATTTTTGCCAATTTTTGCACATTTACAGGGGTCATACTTTTGCCCGCTTCTCCTACACGGTTAACCCGATTGACTTCAAACTTGGGATGGACCATCTCAACACCTGGGACAACATCATTGTGAAAAATGAAAAGTTTTTGATATAATATATGACGGCGGCGGCGCATCAAATTTAGAGTTTAAAAATTCTTACTTCACGAGGCATTGCCGGTTGTACGTTTAATCTAGAGCTACGAAAATTGGTACACATATGTAACAGACTATGACCTACAAAAAACTCTTTTTGAACCATATGCTAAACCTAACAGGAAGTCCACCATTTTGATTTATTTTGGAACGTGTTGCCATTTTTTTGGCCATTTCATTGGGGCCTTATTTTGACGAACTCTTTAACGAAGCATTCCCGGTTGTACCTTTCACCTAGCGCTATGATAATTTGGAGGCATACATAAGAGCCCACGATGTACAAAAAAGTCTTTTAGAACCATATGCTAAGCCAAACAGGAAGTCCGGCATTTTGATTTACTTTGCTATTTGTAGCCATTTTTTGGGGGCCTTTTATAGGCCTCATATTTTCTACAAAACTTATCAGATTGTCTTCATTCTTTGGCATGTTTCATCTGAAGTATTGCCGGTTATACGTTTAATCTAGAGCTACGAAAATTGGTACACATATGTAACAGACTATGATCTACAAAAAAGCCTGTTGGTGCCATATGCTAAACCTAACAGGAAGTCCGCCAGAGGCAGGGCATCAAATTTTGCATTTCAAAATTTTTACTTAATGAAGCATTTCCGGCTGTACGTTTCACCGAGAGTGACCAAAATTTGAAGACATATGTAACAGCCCTCGAGGTACAAAAAACTCTTTTTGAACCATATGCTAAACCTAACAGGAAGTCTGCCATTTTGATTTACTTTGGAACATGTTGCCATTTTTTTGGCCATTTCATAGGGGTCTTATTTTAACGAACTCCTCCTACAGAGTTTATCCGATCATCTTCAAACTTGGTGTGATTCATCTTAAGATGTTGACGATGAAAAGTTATTGAAAGCTTTTTATTTCGTCGCACGCTGTTGTCGTGGCATGCACTGTTGGCAAAGGAAAAAAAAATCCTTCTTAATGCAGCGTTCCCAGTTGGACGAAGCAGCTCGAGCTACAAAAATTTGTAGACATATGTACACATTTGTCCACATATATATATTTACATATGCATGTAAAAAAATTATGTCAGGCTAAACTAAATGGTTGATTAGGCCCCACACATTTTCACCTTACCATACCCGGCCCTCTTTGCAAAAGGTTTGAACACTCCTGGCCTAAACCTAGGTGTATACTCAAACTATGCACGCACATAAAGCCTGGAACAAAATGTGTAATTTAGAGGGTTCTTGTTTTGTTTTTTGTATTCCTTATATTTCATGTCATTATACTTGACACACTATTTTTACTACTCACTGAATCAGTTATAAGAACATTTAATTGATACAATCCAATCACATCCTAGAGAATTGAAAACACATTCAATCATGAGGTTGTTAAGACACATTTACTTCTGTAGCACTTAACCACAAACAAGTTGCGACATCCCCTGATCTAACCCTCCAACCGGGCAAGGAAAAACTTTCAGGGGTCATATTTTAACGAACCCCTCCTACAAAATTTATCCGACTGTCTTCAAACTTGGTGTGTTTCATCTTAAGATGTTTAAAATGCAAAGTAATCGAAAGTTTTTTATTTTGTAACACGCTGTTGCCATAGCAATGCATTGTTTGTCAAGTGCTGCTTTTTTTTTTTATACACATGAAAACTCATGGAACTTTGCAAACACATCAGACTTGTCATGAACATGAATTTTCAGAGATTTATTGTGCAATTTGCAATAAATAGCGCCCTCTAGACCTTTTTATGAAGCATTTCCGATTGTATGATTATGCTAGACCTACAAAAAAGTATTATGTAGCCATTTGCCAAACCAAAGAGGAAGTCCGCTATTTTGATTTTATTTTGGGAATTATACATCATTTTTGGCCTTTTTCATTCAACTTTGCACAGACAAGGCATGGAAAAAACTAACATTTTAAATGGTCCTTGTTCCATGTAACAGTTGTCAAGTGCTGCTTTTTTTTTTTTTATACACATGAAAACTCATGAAACTTTGCAAACACATCAGACTTGTCATGAACATGAATTTTCAGAGATTTATTGTGCAATTTGCAATAAATAGCGCCCTCTAGACATTTTTTTGAAGCATTTCCGATTGTATGATTATGCTAGACCTACAAAAAAGTATTATGTAGCCATTTGCCAAACCAAAGAGGAAGTCCGCTATTTTGATTTTATTTTGGGAATTATACATAATTTTTGGCCTTCTTCATTAAACTTTGCACAGACAAGGCATGGAAAAAACTAACATTTTAAATGGTTCTTGTTCCATGTAACAGTACCCCAACGTGCCAGTACCCTGACGTGCAAGTAACCCAACGTTGTGCTCAATAGCGCCCTCTATGCATTTTTATGGAGCATTTCCAATTGTATGATTCAAGCGATACACAACTAAAGATGACTTGACCTAGATTTGTGAAAACTGGGAGGCATACCTATTAGCTTAAGACCTACAAAAAGTATTCTGTAGCCGTATGCTAAACCTAAAAGGAAGTCCGCCATTTTGAATTTATTTTGGGAATTGCGCACCATATTTTGCGTTTTGATTAAACTTTGCACACACAAGGCTTGTCAAAAACATTTTAGATGGTCCTTGTCCTATTTGACAGTACCCCAACGTGCCAGTACCCCGACGTGCAAGTACCCCAACGTGGCACGCCTTTGCTGTAGCGATGCATTGTTTGCAAAGAATTTTTTTTTTTATATGATTCAGCTAGATGTGTGAATATTGGGAGGCATACCTATCAGCCGAATACCTCGACAAAGCATTCCATAGCAATGTGAACAAACACAAAAAGCATGGCAAAACATTTACAATTTAGACGGTTTCTTATGAAACAGTACCCTAACGTGCCAGTACCCCGACGTGCAAATACCCCAACGTGGCACGGGTTGCGAGGGCCCTTTATAGCTGCTCGCAGCTCTAGTTAGGGCCCGAGCAGCGGCGGCGGCGGTGCCGCTGCGAGGCCCTATTGTTTTTGTAGGAATTCTTCTTATTATTAGGGCCCGAGCAGCGGCGGCGGCGGTGCCGCTGCGAGGCCCTATTGTTTTTGTAGGAATTCTTATTATTATTATTATTATTATTATTATTATTATTATTATTCTCCGCAAACAATCGCATTTTTGAGACGCTAAACGTGAACGAAAACTCACCAAACTTTACACGCACATCAGGCCTGGCGAAAAATTTGATATTTTAAAGTCGCCATACATGATAACAGAAAAATGGCTCCATAGCGCCACCTACATAGGTTAAACGGATCCCTGTCCCGCTACGATTGTCCTATGGCGACGAAAATTGTGTGGCACCCGTAGCACATCCAGATGAACAAAAACCTCTTTGATGTGTGTACCCTAAAATAGACAGAAAGTGAGGTATGATCATCTGAATGTCCAATTTTGGCCCAGTTTTGCACATTTACAGGGGTCATACTTTTGCCCGCTTCTCCTACACGGTTAACCCGATTGACTTCAAACTTGGGATGGACCATCTCAACACCTGGGACAACATCATTGTAAAAAATCTAAAGTTTTTGATATACTATATGATGGCGGCGACGCATCAAATTTAGAGTTTAAAAATTCTTACTTCACGAAGCATTGCCGGTTGTACGTTTAATCTGGAGCTATGAAAATTGGTACACATATGTAACAGGCTATGACCTACAAAAAACTCTTTTTGAACCATATGCTAAACCTCACAGGAAGTCCACCATTTTGATTTATTTTGGAACGTGTTGCCATTTTTTTGGCCATTTCATTGGGGTCTTATTTTAACGAACTCTTCCTACAGTGTTTATCCGATCATCTTCAAACTTGGTGTGATTCATCTTAAGATGTTGAAGATGAAAAGTTATTGAAAGCTTTGTATTTCGTCGCACGCTGTTGTCATGGCATGCACTGTTTGCAAAGGAAAAAAAATATCCTTAAAGAAGCATTCCCATTTGTACGAAGCAGCGAGAGCTACGAAAATTTGTTGACATATGTAACAGCCCAAGATGTACAAAAAAGTCTCTTGGTGCCCTGTGCTAAACCCAACAGGAAGTCCCCCAGGGGCCGGGCATCACATTTTGAGCTAAAAAACTCCTCTTTAACAAAGCATACCCGGCTGTATGTTTCACCTAGAGTTACCAAAATTTGTAGAGGTATATAACAGCCCTCGAGGTACAAAAAACTCTTTTTGAACCATATGCTAAACCTCACAGGAAGTCCACCATTTTGATTTACTTTGGAATGTGTTGCCATTTTTTGGGCCATTTCATAGGGGTCATATTTTAACGAACTCCTCCTACAGAGTTTATCCGATCATCTTCAAACTTGGTGTGACTCATCTTAAGATGTTGAGGATGAAAAGTTATTGAAAGCTCTTTATTTCGTCGCACGCTGTTGTCGTGGCATGCACTTTTTGCAAAGGAAAAAAATCCTTCTTAATGAAGCATTCCCAGTTGTACGAAGTAGCTAGAGCTACAAAAATTTGTAGACATATGTAACAGCCCACAATGTACAAAAAAAGTCTCTTGGTGCCATGTGCTAAACCCAACAGGAAGTCCCCCAGGGGCCGGGCATCACATTTTGAGCTAGAAAACTCCTCTTTAACGAAGCATTCCCGGTTGTACGTTTCACCTAGCGCGATGATAATTTGCAGGCATACATAAGAGCCCACGATGTACAAAAAAGTCTCTTGGAACCATGTGCTAAACAAAACAGGAAGTCTGCCATTTTGATTTACGTTGGGATTTGTTGCCATTTTTTGTGGCCTTTTTCAGGGGTCATATTTTAACGAACTCCTCGTACAAAGTTCATCCGACCGTCTTCAAACTTGGTGTGTTTCATCTTAAGATGTTTAAGATGCAAAGTTATCGAAAGTTTTTTATTTTGTCGCACGCTGCTGCTATAGCGATGCATTGTTTGCCAAGTAAAGTGCTGCTTTGTTTTTTTATCTATACATGTGTGAAAACTCATGAAACTTTGCAAACACATCAGACTTGTCATGAACATGAATTTTTAGAGATTTATTGTGCAATTTGCAATAAATAGCGCCCTCTAGACATTTTTATGAAGTATTTCCGATTGTATGATTCTGCTAGATTTGTGAAAATTAGGACAGACCCCTATAAGCCTAATACCTACAAAAAAGTATTATGTAGACATTTGCCAAACCAAAGAGGAAGTCCGCTATTTTGATTTTATTTTGGGAATTATACATCATTTTTGGCCTCTTTCATTAAACTTTGCACAGACAAGGCATGGAAAAAACTAACATTTTAAATGGTCCTTGTTCCGTGTAACAGTACCCCAACGTGCCAGTACCCTGACGTGCAAGTAACCCAACGTTGTGCTCAATAGCGCCCTTTATGCATTTTTATGGAGCATTTCCAATTGTATGATTCAAGCGATACACAACTAAAGATGACTTGACCTAGATTTGTGAAAACTGGGAGGCATACCTATTAGCTTAAGACCTACAAAAAGTATTCTGTAGCCGTATGCTAAACCTAAAAGGAAGTCCGCCATTTTGAATTTATTTTGGGAATTGCACACCATCTTTGGCCTTTTGCACTCACAAAGCTTGTCAAAAACATTTTAGATGGTCCTTGTCCGATTTGACAGTACCCCAACGTGCCAGTACCCCGACGTGCAAGTACCCCAACGTGGCCCGGGTTGCGAGGGCCCTTTATAGCTGCTCGCAGCTCTAGTTATTCTTATTATTATTCTTCTCCGCAAACGATCACATTTTTGAGACACTAAACGTGACCGAAAACTCACCAAACTTTACACGCACATCAGGCCTGGCGAAAAATTTGATATTTTAAAGTCGCCATACATGATAACAGAAAAATGGCTCCTTAGCGCCCCCTACATAGGTTAAACGGATCCCTGTCCCGCTACGATTGTCCGACGGCTATGAAAATTGTGTGGCACCTGTAGCACATCCCAATGAACAAAAACCTCTTTGAAGTGTGTACCCTAAAATAGACAGAAAGTGAGGTATGAGTATTTAAATGTCCAATTTTTGCCAATTTTTGCACATTTACAGGGGTCATACTTTTGCCCGCTTCTCCTACACGGTTAACCCGATTGACTTCAAACTTAGGATGGACCATCTCAACACCTGGGACAACATCATTGTGAAAAATGAAAAGTTTTTGATATAATATATGACGGCGGCGGCGCATCAAATTTAGAGTTTAAAAATTCTTACTTCACGAGGCATTGCCGGTTGTACGTTTAATCTAGAGCTACGAAAATTGGTACACATATGTAACAGACTATGACCTACAAAAAACTCTTTTTGAACCATATGCTAAACCTAACAGGAAGTCCACCATTTTGATTTATTTTGGAACGTGTTGCCATTTTTTTGGCCATTTCATTGGGGCCTTATTTTAACGAACTCCTCCTACAGTGTTTATCCGATCATCTTCAAACTTGGTGTGATTCATCTTAAGATGTTGAAGATGAAAAGTTATTGAAAGCTTTGTATTTCGTCGGACGCTGTTGTCATGGCATACACTGTTTGCAAAGGAAAAAAAATATCCTTAAAGAAGCATTGCCAGTTGTACGAAGCAGCTAGAGCTACGAAAATTTGTAGACATATGTAACAGCCCAAGATGTACAAAAAAGTCTCTTGGTGCCCTGTGCTAAACCCAACAGGAAGTCCCCCAGGGGCCGGGCATCACATTTTGAGCTAAAAAAACTCCTCTTTAACAAAGCATACCCGGCTGTACGTTTCACCTAGAGTTACCAAAATTTGTAGAGGTATATAACAGCCCTCGAGGTACAAAAAACTCTTTTTGAACCATATGCTAAACCTAACAGGACGTCCGCCATTTTGATTTACTTTGGAATGTGTTGCCATTTTTTTTGCCCATTTCATAGGGGTCATATTTTAACAAACTCCTCCTACAGAGTTTATCCGATCATCTTCAAACTTGGTGTGATTCATCTTAAGATGTTGAAAATGAAAAGTTATTGAAAGTTTTTTATTTCGTCACACGCTGTTGTCGTGGCATGCACTTTTTGCAAAGGAAAAAAATCCTTCTTAATGAAGCATTCCCAGTTGTACGAAGCAGCTAGAGCGACGAAAAATTGTAGACATATGTAACAGCCCAGGATGTACAAAAAAAGTCTCTTGGTGCCATGTGCTAAACCCAACAGGAAGTCCCGTAGGGGCCGGTCATCACATTTTGAGCTAAAAAACTCCTCTTTAACGAAGCATTCTCGGTTGTACGTTTCACCTAGCGCTATGATAATTTAGAGGCATACATAAGAGCCCACGATGTACAAAAAAGTCTCTTGGAACCATGTGCTAAACCAAACAGGAAGTCCGCCATTTTGATTTATGATGGGATTTGTTGCCATTTTTTGTGGCCTTTTTCAGGGGTCATATTTTAACGAACCCCTCCTACAAAATTTATCCGACTGTCTTCAAACTTGGTATGTTTCATCTTAAGATGTTTAAGATGCAAAGTAATCGAAAGTTTTTTATTTTGTCACACGCTGTTGACATAGCAATGCATCGAATTGCACACCATATTTTGCGTTTTGATTAAACAGACAAAGCATTCCCGGTTGTACGTTTCACCTAAAGCTATGATAATTTGCAGGCAAACATAAGAGCTCAGGATGTACAAAAAAAGTCTCTTGGAGCCATATGCTAAACCAATCAGGAAGTCAACCATTTTGATTTACGTTGGGATTTGTAGCCATTTTTTGTGGCCTTTTTTAGGGGTCATATTTTAACGAACTCCTCCTACAAAATTTATCCGACTGTCTTTAAACTTGGTGTGCTTCATCTTAAGATGTTTAAGATGCAAAGTTATCGAAAGTTATTTATTTTGTCGCACGCCGTTGTCATGGCGATGCATTGTTTGCCAAGTAAAATGCTGCTTTTTTGTTTTGGTCTAAACATGTGCAAAAACTCATGAAACTTTACACACACATCAGGCTTGTCATCAGCATGAATATTTTAGAGATTTCTTATTCAATTTGCAATAAATGGTTCAATAGCGCCCTCTAGACATTTTTATGAAGCTTTTGCAAATGTTTTGTGTTTTATGATTCAGCTAGATTTGTAAAAATTGGGATACCTATCAGCCTAAGACTTACAAAAAGGTTTCTAAAGCCATATGCTGAATCAAAAAGGAAGTCTGCCATTTTGATTTACTTTGGTATTTGTAGCCATTTTTGGGGGCCTTTTATAGGGGTCATATTTTCAACAGAACTTATCAGATCGTCTTCATTCTTTGGCGTGTTTCATCTTAAGATATTTAAGATGAAAAGTTATTGAATTTTTTTTATTTTGTCACACTCCTTTGCTGTAGCCATGCATTGTTTGTGAAGAAAAATGCTTTTTTGAGAGTCTAAATATGGGTGAAAACTCAACAAAACTTTGCACACACACCAGACCTGTCTGGAACATGAATATTTTATTTAGAGATTTGTTGTGCAATTTGTAATAAATGGCTCAATAGCGCCCTCTAGACATTTTTATGAAGTATTTCCGATTATATGATTCAGCTAGATGTGTGAATATTGGCAGGCATGCCGAATATATTCAAAAAGTATTCTATATAGCCATGTGCCAATCCATTTTGATTTTATTTTGTTAATTGTGCATCGTTTTTGGCCTTTCCATGAAACTTTAAAAACACAAAGCATGGCAAAAACGTTTACAATTTAGATGGTTTCCTATTTGACAGTACCCCAACATGCCAGTACCCCGACGTGCAAATACCCCAACGTGGCCCGGGTTGCGAGGGCCCTTTATAGCTGCTCGCAGCTCTAGTTATTCTTCTTTTTCTTTGTTATTATTCTTTTCCGCAAACAATCACATTTTTGAGACACTAAACGTGAACGAAAACTCACCAAACTTTACACACACGTCAGGCCTGGCGAAAAATTTGATATTTTAAAGTCGCCGTAGGTGATAACAGAAAAATGGCTCCATAGCGCCACCTACATAGGTTAAACGGATCCCTGTCCCGCTACGATTGTCCGACGGCTATGAAAATTGTGTGGCACCTGTAGCACATCCCGATGAACAAAAACCTCTTTGATGTGTGTACCCTAAAATAGACAGACAGTGAGGTATGATCATCTGAATGTCCAATTTTGGCCCAGTTTTGCACATTTACATGGATCATACTATTGCCCGCTTCTCCTAAACGGTTAACCCGATTGACTTCAAACTTGGGCTGTACCATCTCAACACCTGGGACAACATCATGGTAAAAAATCAAAAAATTTTGACCTACTATATGACGGGGGTGAGGCATCAAATTTAGAGTTTCAAAACTCTTACTAAACGTAGTATTGCCGGTTGTACGTTTAACCTAGAGCTACGAAAATTGGTACACATATGTAACAGACTATGATCTACAAAAAAGTCTGTTGGTGCCATATGCTAAACCCAACAGGAAGTCCGCCAGAGGCGGGGCATCAAATTTTGCGTTTCAAAATTCTTACTTAAAGAAGCATTCCCGGCTGTACGTTTCACCTAGAGTTACAAAAATTTGAAGACATATGTAACAGCCCTCAAGGTACAAAAAACTCTTTTTGAACCATATGCTAAACCTAACAGGAGGTCCACCATTTTGATTTACTTTGGAACGTGTTGCCATTTTTTTGGCCATTTCATAGGGGTCTTATTTTAACGAACTCCTCCTACACTGTTTATCCGATCATCTTCAAACTTGGTGTGATTCATCTTAAGATGTTGAAGATGAAAAGTTATTGAAAGCTTTTCATTTCGTCGCACGCTGTTGTCGTGGCATGCACTTTTTGCAAAGGAAGAAAATCCTTCTTAATGAAGCATTTCCAGTTGTACGAAGCAGCTAGAGCTACGAAAATTTGTAGACATATGTAACAGCCCAAGATGGACAAAAAAGTCTCTTGGTGCCCTGTGCTAAACCCAACAGGAAGTCCCCCAGGGCCCGGGCATCACATTTTTAGCTAAAAAACTCCTCTTTAACGAAGAATTCCCGGTTGTACATTTCACCTAGCGCTATGATAATTTAGAGGCATACATAAGAGGTACACATATGTAACAGACTATGATCTACAAAAAAGTCTCTTGGAGCCATCTGCTAAACCAAACAGGAAGTCCGCCATTTTGATTTACGTTGGGATTTGTAGCCATTTTTGTGGCCTTTTTTAGGGGTCATATTTTAACGAACTCCTCCTACAAAATTTATCCGACTGTCTTCAAACTTGGTGTGCTTCATCTTAAGATGTTTAAGATGCAAAGTTATCGAAAGTTATTTATTTTGTCGCACGCCGTTGTCATGGCGATGCATTGTTTGCCAAGTAAAATGCTGCTTTTTTTTGGTCTAAACGTGCAAAAACTCATGAAACTTTACACACACATCAGGCTTGTCATAAGCATGAATATTTTAGAGATTTCTTATTCAATTTGCAATAAATGGTTCAATAGCACCCTCTAGACATTTTTATGAAGCTTTTGCAAATGTTTTGTATTTTATGATTCAGCTAGATTTGTAAAAATTGGGATACCTATCAGCCTAAGAATTACAAAAAGGTTTCTAAAGCCATATGCTGAATCAAACAGGAAGTCTGCCATTTTTTATGGGGGTCATATTTTCAACAGAACTTATCAGATCGTCTTCATTCTTTGGCGTGTTTCATCTTAAGATATTTAAGATGAAAAGTTATTGAATTTTTTTATTTTGTCACACGCCTTTGCTGTAGCCATGCATTGTTTGTGAAGAAAAATGCTTTTTTGAGAGTCTAAATATGGGCGAAAACTCACAAAACTTTGCACACACACCAGACCTGTCTGGAACATGAATATTTTATTTAGAGGTTTGTTGTGCAATTTGTAATAAATTGCTCAATAGCGCCCTCTAGACATTTTTGTGAAGTCTTTCCGATTATATGATTCAGCTAGATGTGTCAATATTGGCAGGCATGCCTAATATATTCAAAAAGTATTCTATATAGCCATGTGACAATCCATTTTGATTTTATTTTGTTAATTGTGCATCATTTTTGGCCTTTCCATGAAACTTTACAAACACAAAGCCGGGCAAAAACGTTTACAATTTAGATGGTTTCCTATTTGACAGTACCCCAACATGCCAGGACCCCGACGTGCAAATACCCCAACGTGGCCCGGGTTGCGAGGGCCCTTTATAGCTGCTCGCAGCTCTAGTTATTCTTATTATTATTCTCCGCAAACGATCACATTTTTGAGACACTAAACGTGACCGAAAACTCACCAAACTTTACACGCACATCAGGCCTGGCGAAAAATTTGATATTTTAAAGTCGCCATACATCAGGGGTGTCAAACATAAGGCCCACGGGCCGGATCAGGCCCCCAAAGGGGTTTAATCCGGCCCGTGAGATGATATTGTAAAGTAAAAAAATAAAAAAATTGTAATGCCAGACTAATAAATCAGCCGGCCACAATCCAAACATAAATTCGTAATTTCACAAGCATTCCTCAGATGAGCAATGCAACTTGTACAAGGAATCGTCCTCGAGTCATTATTTTACACACAACCTAAAGTTACGGTTTGTTTAAATTTTTCTGGAAAAAAAAAAATCATAGACCGACAAACGTGTAAATACGACACAAATTCAATTCCTGGTAACACAAATACAAATGAGAAGAATTAAAGTCCTTATATCTTTATTAACTGTGTGACACGGCGAGAGAAGGTAGGACTCAGACGCAGAGTGACAGTTGGCCAACAAGGCTGCAGCTTTAATGGCTCGGAACAAAAAACACCTCTCAAAGAGGGAAAAAAGGCTGAACAAAAAGAGCTCCAAACTGGAGATACAAAAAGGGCACTCAAAAACAGGGACAACAAAAGGCGCTCCACTAGGGAGGAAAACAAGGGGCAAACTAAGGACGCAAGACAAGGCAAGGCAAGACATCAAACAAGGACTGTGGTACGAGGACTGTGAGGACGCTTCCATGCACTGAGTTGTGACACTTCGGCAACTGAGGGGAGAATGCAGGTGGCTTTTATGTCCGGGTTGATTGGAAACAGGTGGTGGTAATCATTGAGCTGCAGGAAGGGTAAGTGACCTGGGGTGAGAGGAGAGTTAGTACTTTCAAAATAAAACGGGAACCTGACTGTGACAACAAAAACATGAACCGCCACTCTGGTGGCGGCGTGACAGTACCCCCCCCTCAACGGCCGGCTCTCGACGGCCCAGGAATCTCAGGGTGCTCATCATAAAAATCTTCGATGAGGGAGGGGTCCACGATGAACCGGGCGGGCACCCACTGCCTTTCTTCTGGCCCATAACCCTCCCAATCCACCAAGTATTGGTGTCCCCGGCCCCGCTTCCTGACATTCAATAATTTCCTGACCTTATACACTGGGCCCCCCTCCACCATCTCCGGAGGGGGCGGCGCAGGCTCAGGCGGGACCAGGGAACTGTCCTGGACAGGCTTGACCTGGCTCACGTGGAAGGTGGGGTGGGTGCGGAGGGATCGAGGCAGGCGAAGGCGCACGGCGGCAGGACCTATGGTCTTGGCAATCGGGAATGGCCCCACGAATCTTGGGGCCAACTTTGGACAAGGTACTTTGAGGTGAAGGTTCTTAGTAGAAAGCCATACCTTCTGGCCTGGCTGGTATTGGGGTGCGGCCTTCCTCCTCCGGTCAGCAGCTCTTTTCACTCTGTCGCCTTGCCGCTGTAGTGCCAGTCGAGCTGCTGACCAGATTCGGCGACATCGGCGGACCATGGCGAGAACCGAGGGGACTGAGGCTTCCTCCTCCAGGTCCGCGAAGTAAGGTGGATCGTATCCATGAACACACTTGAAGGGCGTGATTCCTGTGGCAGAGGTTGGTAAGGAGTTATGTGCCAATTCGGCCCATACCAGGTTCTTGCTCCATGTGGACGGGTTTTGGGAGACTAAGCATCGAAGGCCGGTCTCCAGCTGTTGGTTGAGTCGCTCAGCCTGTCCGTTGGCCTCTGGGTGGTAACCTGAGGTTAGGTTCGCCTTGGCCCCTATGGCTCTGCAAAACTCCTTCCAAAAACGAGAAACAAACTGGGGCCCGCGGTCCGACACTATGTGTCGCGGGAATCCATGGATCCTGAACACCTGGTCGATCATAACTTTGGCTGTTCTTTTGGCTGAGGGTAGCTTGGGTAATGGAATAAAGCGGACCATTTTTGAGAAGCGGTCGACAACTGTGAGTATTGTAGTTTTACCATGTGAAGTGGGAAGTCCAGTAACAAAATCCATTGAGATTTCAGCCCAGGGTCTTGAGGGGATCGGCAGCGGTTGGAGGAGACCCATCCGGGGTTGATTTGATGCTTTATTTCTGGCACAAACTGGGCAGGCCTTGACATATTCCTGCACCGAGGACTCCATAGACGGCCACCAGAATCTTCGGGCGACGGCGAATTGGGTCCTGCGAGTACCTGGGTGGCAAGACAGGCGAGAGGTGTGTGCCCAATTGATCACCTGTGCTCTTCGGGCCTCCGGAACGAAAAGCCGCCGTGGTGGGCACTCCTTCGGTGTGATCGTGTCTTGGAGCGCATCCTTGACCTCCTCTTCAATCTGCCAGGACATTGCTCCTACTACGCAGTCTTTAGGCAGGATGAGTTCTGGTTTGGTTGCTGTGGTATCAGGGTCATGAATTCGGGAAAGAGCATCTGCTTTGACGTTTTTGCTTCCGGGTCTGTAAGTCAAAGAAAATGAAAATCTGTTAAAAAATAACGACCACCTGGCCTGTCGTGGGTTCAGTCTTTTGGCTTGACGAAGGTACTCCAAATTGCGGTGATCGGTCCAAATGATGAAGGGGTGTTCCGCGCCCTCCAGCCAGTGCCTCCACTCTTCAAGGGCGACCTTGACAGCCAGTAGTTCCCGGTCTCCAACGCTGTAATTGCGCTCGGCCTTGGAGAGCTTCCGGGACAAGAACGCGCAGGGGTGCACCTTTCCATCCTCCTGGCTTCTTTGGGATAGTACGGCCCCGACACCCAGATTGGAGGCATCTACCTCGACCACGAACTGGCGGGTAGGATCGGGAACTCTGAGTATCGGGGCCTCTGTGAAACGTTTCTTGAGTTCATTGAATGCGGTGTTGGCTTCCGGGGTCCAGGCGAAGCGTTGCTGTGGAGAGGTCAAGGTATGGAGTGGAGCTGCGATGGAGCTGAAGTTGCGGATGAAGCGCCGGTAAAAGTTGGCGAAGCCCAGGAACTGTTGCACCTTCTTTCTGGATTCAGGTGTGGGCCAGTCTCTGACCGCGCTGACCTTCTCTAACTCCATCTCGACTTTGCCAGGAGATACGACGAAACCCAGGAATGAGATGGTATCTGCATGGAAAAGGCTTTTCTCAGCCTTTACGTAGAGCTGGTGTTCTAGCAGACGTTCCAAGACCTGGGTGACATGTTGCTGGTGGGTTTTTAAGTCCGGTGAGTAGATCAAAATGTCGTCGAGATACACATATATACGAAATGGTCGATGAAGTCCTTGAGCACATCGTTTATCATGGCCTGGAATACAGCCGGCGCATTAGTGAGTCCAAATGGCATGACCAAGTATTCGTAGTGGCCTCTGGGAGTATTGAAGCCGGTCTTCCACTCATCACCTGTACGAATACGGACGAGATGATAGGCGTTGCGGAGATCCAATTTGGTGAATACCTTGGCTTGCTGTAGCTGGTCGAATACTGAGGACATCAAGGGCAGAGGATATCGATTCTTGACTGTGATTTCATTCAGGGGGCTGTAGTCAATACAAGGGCGTAAAGAGCCATCCTTTTTGCCCACAAAGAAAAACCCAGCTCCAGCTGGCGATGACGATGGCCGGATAAGTCCGGCTTTCAAAGAAGTGTCTATGTACTCGTTTAGGGCCTTGCGTTAGGGGCCCGAAACCGAGTACAATCTCCCTTTGGGAATGGTAGATCCTGGAATCAGCTCCATCGCACAGTCATAGAATCGATGTGGAGGAAGTGACATGGCCTTGGTCTTACTGAACACTTCTCTGAGAGGATGATAGCAATTGGGAACGGTGTTCAGGTCCGGGTAGTCCTGGTCAGTTTCGAGAGTCACCTGGCGGATGGCAGCGGGAGGTGCCTCTGCCGCTGGCCGCTCCAACCCATGGTGTTCACAGTCCCTTCCCCAGTCCAGGACTTGCCCCGACCGCCAGTCAATGCGGGGGTTGTGCAACTGCAACCAGGGATGTCCCAGGACCAGTGTGTGTGATGGGGAACGGAAGACATGGAAGCGAATGTGTTCTCGGTGCTGTCCAATATGGACCTCGAGAGGCTCTGTGATGTGCGTGATAATGAACAAGTCCTTTCCATTGAGCGCCCTGGCCCTCATATGGGTGGAAAGTGGCTCCGTGCCTGCCTGCAATTTCTCCACCAGACCCCAATCCTTGAGGTTCTCGTCCGCTCCGGAGTCGATGAGAGCTAGTAAGTCTGTGGAAATGGCATGGCAAGAAATCTTGACTTGCGTGAGTTTTCGATTCGTGACTTGCTTGTGAGTCTCGGAACTCACCGGAGAGCCTCTCTTGGTGGAACAAGCTACCACCAAATGGCCTTGTTCTCCACAGTAGTAGCACCGCCCCTCTTGACGACGTCGCTGGCGTTCATGGTGAGTCAGTCGGGCGCGGTCAAGCTGCATCGGCTCCTCGCCACTCTCGCTGGACCTCCCCACGGTGGACGACTGGGGAGGTGCCCCTTGTGGAGACTCCCTTGCTGCGGGGTGCCGGAAGAATCCAGAGCCGGGCGTCCGATGGTGTCCGCTGGTCTGCATGAGATCTCGCCTTCGGTGATCGGTGCGGATGGCCAGCGAGATCAATGAGTCCAAGTCGCTAGGTAAGTCCACGGGCAGTAAGAGTTCTTGCATAGCGGTTGAGAGCCCCTTCAAAAAGTGGTCAAAGAGGGCTGTGTCGTTCCAGCCACTCTTGGCTGCTAGAGTTCGGAATCGGATAGCGTAGTCATTCACCGATTCTCGGCCTTGCCTGAGGTTGCTAAGCTCTCGAGTTTTTTCCCGATCCATGTTGGTTGGATCAAACACGAGGCGAAGAGCCCTGCTAAACCCGGCTGCGGTTGAGCAAGTCGGGGATTGCCGTGCCCATTCCGCGGTGGCCCAGTCTCTGGCTCGTCCCGTCAGGTGGGAAATCATGAAGGCCACGCGGGAACGGTCTGTGGGGAATGCCTGTGGTGAGAGTTCAAAGTGTATGTCGCATTCTGTCAGGAATGCCTGACAATGTCCTTGGTCTCCCGAGTATCGCTCCGGGGGAGCCAGTCTCAATCCAGCCCCTGCCAAGGCTGGAGTCGGGATCGGTGGCTCACCAGCTTCTGCACCTGTCCAGCGAGCTCCCCCATCCGGGTGACCATAGCCTGCTGGACCTCCTCCTGGTGCGACAGGCGGGCGGCCTGTCGCTGAAGTGCAGCCTCCAACTTCTCTGCTGGGTCCATGCTGGCCGAAGTGTACTGACACGGCGAGAGAAGGTAGGACTCAGACGCAGAGTGACAGTTGGCCAACAAGGCTGCAGCTTTAATGGCTCGGAACAAAAAACACCTCTCAAAGAGGGAAAAAAGGCTGAACAAAAAGAGCTCCAAACTGGAGATACAAAAAGGGCACTCAAAAACAGGGACAACAAAAGGCGCTCCACTAGGGAGGAAAACAAGGGGCAAACTAAGGACGCAAGACAAGGCAAGGCAAGACATCAAACAAGGACTGTGGTACGAGGACTGTGAGGACGCTTCCATGCACTGAGTTGTGACACTTCGGCAACTGAGGGGAGAATGCAGGTGGCTTTTATGTCCGGGTTGATTGGAAACAGGTGGTGGTAATCATTGAGCTGCAGGAAGGGTAAGTGACCTGGGGTGAGAGGAGAGTTAGTACTTTCAAAATAAAACGGGAACCTGACTGTGACAACAAAAGCATGAACCGCCACTCTGGTGGCGGCGTGACACTGTGCCATACATTGCATTCTGTGAACAATATATATGCAAAACAGGTCAATTTAACACATCCGGAACTCATGCAGGCAAAGTGTTGCCGTGTTCCATTGGCATTCGTGTTACTTTTTTGGAACAATAGATTACAGCTGAGCTCCGTAATTTAGGGCTGGTCCACAAATAGCGAAAATCTGCGTAGAATTGATGGCAATTGTTTTTATGTTATATACCATTATTTAACTGATTCGGCCCACTTGGTCATATATTTTCCTCCATGTGGCCCCTGAGCTAATATGAGTTTGACACCCCTGATTTAACACATCCGGAACTCATGCAGGCAAAGTGTTGCCGTGTTCCATTGGCATTCGTGTTACTTTTTTGGAACAATAGATTACAGCTGAGCTCCGTAATTTAGGGCTGGTCCACAAATAGCGAAAATCTGCGTAGAATTGATGGCAATTGTTTTTATGTTATATACCATTATTTAACTGATTCGGCCCACTTGGTCATATATTTTCCTCAATGTGGCCCCTGAGCTAATATGAGTTTGACACCCCTGCTCTACCAGCTCTATACAGCTCTACCCAGACCCCCCCCCCCCCCCCTTCCCTCATTCTCAGCCTCTCTTTCGCTTTCTCTCTCTGCCACGTCTTCCATTGTTGTAAAAAAAGAAAAAGAAAAAGAAAAAAAAATGATAATCTGTGGTCTTTTTATAGTGCATTGCTTATACTTCCTGATTGAGGTGCTAACAATTACAGTTTTTTTCCAATTGCTAAAATACAAAAATGACTTGCATACCACAATCATTTAAACTGGCACACAGAGAGCAAGACCCCTTCTCAAGTTTCCAAACCTCTTAACACAATTTCTACCTTACACACATTTTCCAATTCAAAATGGCACTTTTTTAAATGCACTGAACACGATTCACCTGCATTGCCGTGTCAAAACACTGCCATTCAAAATGACAACACATCAGCTAATTGGCCAATATATGTGCCACCTGGCCAAATACTGCAATGGTAAATTGTTAGCACCTCAATCAGGAAGTATAAGCAATGCACTATAAAAAGACCACAGATGAACATTTTTTTTTCCACTTTTTATTTATTTATTAATTTTTTTACAACAACAATGGAAGAGTGACAGAGAGAGAGGAAGAGAGGCTGAGTATGGGGGGGTAGAGCTGGTAGAGGATTTTATGGCCAAGACAGCAGCTTTCAAATGAAATCAAAGCAACCTTAGTTGATCATGTCATCAACCATGGGCTGACAATGCGATGCGAGAGGCTGCCTAATTTTTGGTTTTGGACGGACGGACGGAGGGACGGAGGGACGGACGGACAGACGGACAGACGGACAGACAGACAGACAGACAGAGATATTTTTTCCTGCAATTTTCTTTCTCAGTTTACTGTTTTGTGAACATATATTTGTTCATTTGTTCACTTCAATGTAAACACATCTGCTGTGCATATGTTGCACTGACTTGAGAAAAATAAAACAAATAAATTTAAATTGTTAAAAAGTTTGAACAGCATGCAGTATATTCAAATATGTCTGTGCTTGTGAACAATCGAAAGAATGTTCTACAGTTTGAACTATTTCAGTATTATGGCAAAGCGTACTAAAGATGACAGTATTGTGCATTATGCCCAACAGTGTGTAGTTGATGAGACATAAATCCGGTGACATGAATGACGTGTGTCCACTTGGTACAAAAGTTTGATTTTGGCAAAGCTATCAGTAGTTTTGGTTGCAGTGCTTCATTTTGGTGGATACGAGAGGGGTTTTGCAATTTTGGTGTGTGGTTTTGTGAATTGTGTTATCGTTTTGATAAAACGAGCCTTGTTTGCAAAATTGTGTTTTAGCAATTGGAAAAAACTTTAACCATTGAGGTGCATTGAGATGTTTCGCCAGGAGGCACATATATTAGCCAATTAGCTCATGTATTGTGATTTTGAATGGCAGTGTGTTGCAAGGCAAACATGTGACCTTATATCAGATTGTTGTGTCTTACGCAGGTGAATCGTGTTCAGTGCATTTAAAAAGTGCCATTTTGAATTGCAAAATGTGTGTCAAGCAGAAAATGTGTTAAGAGGTTTGGAGACTTGAGAAGAGGTCTTGCTCTCTGTGTGCCAATTTAAATAATTGTGCTATGCAAGTCATTTTTGTGTTTTAGCAATTGGAAAAAACTGTAAATGTGTAATATATATATATATATATATATATATATATATATATATATATATATATTACTGCGATTGGCTGGCAACCAGTCCCGGGTGTCCCCTGCCTACTGCCCAGAGCCAGCTGAGATAGGCGCCAGCAACCCCCGTGACCCTTGTGAGGAATAAGCGGTCAAGAAAATGGATGGATATATATATTAGTGCTGTCAAACGATTACAATTTTTAATCTGATTAATCACACTTTCTAATTTTGATTAATCACGATTAATCAGCTAAATTACTTGCGTAGTCGCGTAATACAATATAAATACAAAAAAACGTAATATTTTGACTAACGCATTTTATTATCTGAATGTCATTTGCAAACATTGATTAAATGCATGTGCACAATTGCATGCATGAGTGTATTGCTGAAAACATAACAGCATCATATTAATTGGGTGCAATTCAGCAATTATTAAATAATTAAAAGCTAATTACATTTGTTTTATCTGAAGTCCCGTCGGGGTGTTTTTTAAAGCGAAATTTATAACCGACTGGAGTCACCCCGCCCATTTTGGAACAACAGGCGTAGGAAATGCCGTGCATTGACCTGCGCAGCCTTCAATGTAACCATCCGCGGTTACGTTCAAGGCGAAAGTGCGGTCCAAAAAAATAGTGCGATTAATCTGCGTTAATACGTGATCAATGCGACATTTTTCTGTGATTAATGAATCTATAGTGTCCTAGTATATATATATATATATATATATATATATATATATATATATATATATATATATATATAGCGGCACGGTAGTCGAGTGGTTAGCACGTCCGCTTCCCAGTTCTGAGGTCTCCGGTTCGAGTCCAGGCTCAGACCTTCCTGGGTGGAGTTTGCATGTTCTCCCCGTGCCAGCGTGGGTCTTCTCCGGGTACTCCGGTCTCCTCCCACATGTCAAAGACATGCATGGCAGGTTAATTGGGTGCTCCGAATTGTCCCTAGGTGTGCTTGTGAGTGTGGATGGTTGTTCGTCTCTGTGTGCCCTGCGATTGGTTGGCAACCAGTCCAGGGTGTCCCCCGCCTACTGCCCAGAGCCAGCTGAGATAGGCGCCAGCAGCCCCCGCGACCCTTGTGAGGAATAAGCGGTCAAGAAAATGGATGGATATATATATATATATATATATATATATATATATATATATATATATATATATAAAAGCGACAGTTCATGAACAGATGCTCTAGTTTGCACTGACTCCAGATCCAAAACACAAGAGGTGCGGCACGTGCAGTACGTGTCTCCCCTTGCAAGTGGTGGACTGTACATGTGATCTGATTCTTTGTGTGGAGCGCAACACAAATTTATTTATTTATTTATTTATTTATTTTATTTTGTTCTATTTTTCTTTTTTATCAATTCTTCATTCATCCATCCATTCTCTAAACCGCTTATTCCTCATAAAGGGTCGCGGGTGTTCTGGAACCTTTATTGATAAAATGTACAACCACAATACAGCACACAGAAGCGAAACAGCAATACACATATAGAAGACAACACACAAAAGATACTTAGCAATGACAAAGAAACAAAAAAATAAAAACATATGTAAAAATAAAAAGATAAATAAAAATGCCATTGTTCTGAACTATGAAACATTTAAAACATTAAAATGAGAACACAGTTTCAGAGTTTTGACAACTTTCTTATTACATCTAACTTTCAAAAACAAAAACAGACCAAACAAAAAACAAAAAAACTCCAGTTTGACAGTTCTCGCTGCACAATACGTCATCACGTACGCCCACGTCATGCCGTCGCGATGAAAACACCGTGGGGCATGAACTCCATAGGCTCCGAGCTTCTTACAGCAGCAGCGCTGTTCTCTTCTGCGTTGATCGACGACTGGTCGTATCGTGTTATTTTTTCATCTTGCTTTTTTAAAAACAGCCTGTTCTGTCACACCGCACAGTTATCTGTGCTCCGTCGGTGTGCGCGGAGAGAACAGCAGCGCTTTTAAAACGTGTAGCATGTTGCTGTTTCAGCTACCAGAGGACGTCTTGTATCAAATACTGTCTTATTTGGATTGTAAAACACTGAGTCGTCTCTCTCAGGTTTCGAAAGCAATTTGCCACATTGTAAACCGCGATGTGGTGTGGAAGAAGATTGCCAAAGGGTTGTTAAACACTGGAATAACTCGATATTGGACAGACATGTAAGATATAAGTCACGTGAGCGTGCTGTGTGTATTTTAGTAAGCATTAGCACAAGCTTGCAACCCGTAATTCGGTGATGGATTGTATGAATTATGAATGGGTTCGGCTACACTATCGCTTACCGGTGTGTACAGTATTTGGTGTACTTAAGACGTACAGATTCAGCTAATTATATCCATTCATTTTGTTAAAAAAAAAAGAAAAAAAAAAGAAAAAAAAAAAAGGTGCAGACTCTGAAGTATATTTTGGTCCAAAAGTAAACGTTGATTTTACCGTCAATTATATACAATACCCATTTTATTAATGTCCCAATGGGAAACAAATAATATGCAACTACTATTGGCACGTACTTAAGGTACTTAAAGTTTTCCCTGTACTCTTTCCCAGTCTTCTCTGCCATGCGTTCATGCACTACTGCAATCCTCTTGTCACAGGATCTCTTGAGCTTGGTAAAGTGAGGGAGAAAAATATCACAGCAAGCATCCCAGGTTGGGTGAGGAGGAAGGTTGATCCAGCATGGCAGCGTTCTGCCCGGATCTGTCGGATGCTCGGCATTGTGAGCAGGTGCATTGTCATGGTAAGGCAGCAATGAGCTGTCTTGCCACAACTCAAGCATCTTCCCACTCCCTGAATGAAGTAGGATCACTTTGTAGAGGTGCTGGTTGATCATCCGGCCCATAGGGAAGGAGAAAAGTATTGTATTTAGTGTATATCGTGTAGATGACTAGTTAGCAGTAGCATATTTGGCCTTCCTGGGTGGAGTTTGCATGTTCTCCCCGTGCCTGTGTGGGTCTTCTCTGGGTACTCCGGTCTCCTCCCACATTCCAAAGACTACATGGCAGGTTAATTGGGTGATCTGAATTGTCCCTAGGTGTGCTTGTGTGTGTGTGTGGATGCGTGTTCGTCTCTGTGTGCCCTGCGATTGGCTGGCAACCAGTTCAGGGTGTACCCCGCCTACCGCCCGAAGCCGGCTGGGATAGGCTCCAGAACCCCCGCGACCCTTGTGGGGAGTAAGCGGTTAAGATAATGGATGGATGGATTTTGTGATACAAGTCCTGGAACTTTTCTGAAACATTCCAAATTTTATTCAAAACCACCATCAAGTTCCTAAACAAATGTTTCTTAAAATGATGATGAAAAAAATGACCCCTGATAGATTGACATGAACAAATATTCTGAATGTCATACACAAACATTTATTCAATACTTCACATGCATGTAGTTATGTTTGTTGCTCAAACAACCTGTGTTAACTTTACGTAGCCATTTTCTGTCAGCTAAAGGATCATCTGCGCTCAAAATTAATAGTGTGATTAATCTGCGTCAATACATGATAAATGAGATTAATTTTTTGTGATTAATTCATTAGTTAACACTTTGACTTTGACGGTACATACTTACCTTTGGACAGATGTACTGCCCTAACACTCAATAATGACCATGTGTAATGATGATAATAATAATCTTCCACTGTCATTTCTACAACAGATATCCTCACATTCTGCTAAAGGACCGAGTGAAGATTGCTCAAAACTGGTGTGATGGTGTCTGTAAAAGGACTACACCTTTGAAATGGAAAACAAAGTAAGTATGTGGTAGTTTTCTTTCTTTTTTTTTTAATGCGATCTAATGTATTGTAGATGTTATACATTTAAAATAAGAATATTGTGCTTATACTGTGTGCTCAGATTGACTCTGAACACTTGCACAAATTATTTTCATTTTCAATAATACTGAGGACCATGTAACAAAGATCACGTGCACATGAAAACTAAAGAAGTCGCGGGCGGATATTTTTCCATAAATGGTTGGATTGTAGACAGGCCGGGGATGCATATTATTAATAGGAAACCTCACTAAAGTGCATTTTCATACAATGGGCCCTTTGAGAAAAAGTAGAATAATGTTACGACAGCGACTATGTTGTAGCGTTAGTTTGCGATTGTTTAAGCAGTAGTTATTTTGCCGTGAATGTCTGATTCGTTGTGAATGCTTGTAGACATGTGGTTATGAATAACAGATGTGCACATTTAGGCCACTGCGCGGTTGCAACGCACAAGCCGTCTCGTCAAGACCAATTAGCAGCCGTTTACCATCACAAAGTCAGTCAACTAGGTGGCGTGTTGCCAGTCATGGCAAAATAACCACCGCAAATTGTAATCTTGGGAAAACATACACGAGTCATGATGGCCTCAGTATTGTCCAACCACAATCTGCTTTATCACATCTGACCTCAACCTCCACACGACAAATGTAGCTCCCACTTTAGGCTAAAAAAATACTAGAGATAGACCGATATGCTTTTTTCAGGGCCGATACCGATTCCGATTATCGGTAGTCAAGGAGGCAGATAACCGATATTTGAAGCCGATATTCATTTGCAGTAAAAGTTAAAATGTTGGCACCAAATTTTTGAATAATGCAAACCCTAACCCTTCTTTACAATGGATTCTCACACTGCACTTTTCATTTTACATCCTTCTATCTGCAATAAGACATTGGTGGCGGGGGGAGTTAAATGTGGGGGCCAATGTGACATTACCTTTTATAGCATTTGGGATACTTGTAGTTTTATTCTATAAATGTTATATTTTTATATTTTGAAGTAATAGGAGGAACCCTGTCATTCAAAATGTGCATCAGCTGTGGCATTACTTATTACTACAGCAAAAAATAAATAAAACAAATTCCATGAGAAAAACTATTCATCCCTGAACACCATACAGTTCTTGTAGACCTTATTATAATTATTGTTATTGTTACCATATAGACAGTTTTGATAAGCTGAGGATCTTAAATCGAGAACAGCAATATCATGCTACTCCTCTCTACAAGAGAACTGTCAAAAGACACTTCATCATGTAGTTTAGTGCCACTTAGGATGCCCCAATCAACGCAGAAAAAGGTAGAGTAAAATAACTTGGTTATAATAATAGTAAGAATAACTTGGTTAAACAGACATTGTTGCGGTGGACCGCTGCCACTTTCTGCTGTTTAATGTGTTTTACACTTATAGACACGTGTGTGTATATGGGCCCACTATTCTCTCACTACTGTACTGTACTGTATCACTTAATGGCACAGATGTACTTGTCTAAATAATAACTGGGCTGCAACATTGCTAATTCACATTAACAAGCACTGTCTTAGCTGTCCACATGAATAGTTACTAACACACGAGAAAGTTATACAACACACCAAACATGAGCTCATTATTCAAAGTATGAGGCACGTAACGAAATTACATCACTGAACATTAATTGCAGCCGACTACGGCCGTAGATGTTACATATTAGTGGCATCCATTGAGAGCATAATGTCCCAACTCACAGCAGACATGACGTGAAAAGAGAGACAAAACAAGCAAATAAGCACACTATACTTTAGTGCACTTCTCTACTAATGCCAAACATACGGAAGAGAACACGTTCGTGTAGTTAAACGGTGTTTGAGACACTTAATTAGTTACGGAGCGGACTTTAACGAGGTGCACAACGAGCTGTCAATCAAATCGACGTCGAAGCTTAAGGCACACAATGGCAAACCAGTGCGACAAATAAACACAATATAAAGTAACTAAACGCTATTTAGTGTCACTGTGGCATCTCACTGCATAATAACCGCTATGCAACAAGTAGTGGACGTGACCACAGAATGCAATGTGTGCGTCACGAGAGGTAAATATAATGACATTACTCTACTCTTAACATGGAACTAGACAATATAATAATGACAACTGTTAATATTTGGAACCTTTCTAACAAACATTATTTACTTAATTAAGTGAAAATGTGTGTGATTCCCTCCCCAAGTAGTTCAAGTAGCGAATTAGCTACTGGGTGTTAGCCTACATGCTAAGCTGAACACACCACTGTTAGCTAGCGGGGATTCAATGCAAGGCAATGCAGCTCCATTCATATAGTGCATTTAATACACAACATAATTCAATGTGTTTAGCTTATCATGGTGAAACGATCGGCGGAGTCTCTTCTCTTTTAACTTACCTTCGAAGCATGTGTCTGTCGCGTTGTGTCCGTGGGTGCGTGTGTGACCGGCTACTGTGATACAGGCATACACTACTGATTGGTTCTGGCTCTTGCACGGCTAATCAATCAAATGCTGCTATGGGCGTTACATTGCTGGAGTTGGACTCCATAACAGACAGAGACGCTCTGGGCTGCATTCAAAGCGAAAAGACGGAGTTTTAAATGGATCGCTCATATCGGCCGTCAGATTAATAAAACAGACCGATACCGATATGTACCAATATGTCAAATATCGGCCCCGATTATCGGCCCGACCGATTATCGGTCTATCTCTAAAAAATACACTGGTTATATAGCTGAAGGTATGATATGCCACATCTCTAATTGAAAGCATAGGAAGGAAGGCTCCATCAAAATAAAATGTTAAACTTACATCTTTCACATTTGCAGTCGTGTCACATCATTGGGACCAATCCATTATGTTAAACCCATTAAATCCGAGAGCGTTGTAGCGCTCTCCTCTCTTCTGCCTTTACCGAGAGAGCGGATAAGTCATTTTGTTTTGTTTTGATCAATTATCCGATGAAATACATCAGAATATTAGTAGTGCGCGATACCGCAAATTTTGGTATCGATACGATACCAAGTAAATACAGGGCCAGTATCACCGATGCCAATATAGATAGATACTTTTTGAAAATTATAGGATATAATTATTTCTTTTAAGTAAGGTAGATGTATCATTGAATTTCTTATTCACAATCATATTTCAACCTTTTAAGTGTTTTTGTTAACTTTTTTAAGGACATTTATAATAAATGTAAAACATAAAGCTAACTACTTCACGGATTTCAATTATTGCGGGTATTTTTTGGAACTGTTGAATTGAGGAAAAAAAATGTATTACTTGGTTATTGTATGTCAAATAATTTTTTTCTCAAAAATGGTTTGGTGGACTCCTTTTTTTTTTTTTTTTTTTTATAAAGAATTACGCAATAATTTCCTGTAACATTTCAACACGCATGTCTGAACTGAACTCTCAGAAACTCCTCCTCCAAGCAAGCATTAGACCGGAGACTGGAGTGTGAATTAATTTGGAAAAAGTTCATAGCACCAGTGGTACCAGTACAAAAGTTATTGTAGAGGCCTGAGCCTCAAATGTTAGATGTTCTCACTCTATAAACCATCTTTACAATACAAAATGCTGCAAATTACAACAATGGTTTAAAAAAACAACAACAAAAAAAACAACTTTAAATCAATACCAATCAATACATGGGAGTGTCTATTAAAACTAGACGCCCAGTGGGATACCATGCACCATATCCCATTTCCCCCTATTATTGATCATCATGACCAGTTGATTAATGTCCCTAATTTCTAAACTATGATACACAATGTTACCTTACTAACTTTCCATTTAAATCTGTCTGTAGATTGTTGCCATGGTTACAGCTGGATGGGAACACACTATTTTTGTCTCAAGCTGCAGAAATTAAAGCCTACCCTCTGCACCAGGATGGCAAAAAGATACGGCAGAACCCTATAAAAATCTACTCTGGCCACAAGGCAGATGTCTGCAGATTTGTTCTTTCTGACTCTTCCCTCATCAGTGGTGGGAGGTAGGTTAACTTTTTTGAGTTTTTATCTCTATATATCTCTATCTCTATTACCTCTATACATTTATTCTATATATATATATATATATATATATACACACATACATACATACATATTATGGGTGTCAAAATTATCGCGTTATCTCGTTAACTTAAAGTGCCTTTAACGGCACTAATTTTTTTAACACTCGATTAACGACCGCTCCTTATTTGGAAAGCCTCTACTCAGGGAATTCCAGTCACCACGCAGTACAAACGTCCACGTCAAAACTAGGGCTGGGAAAAAAAAGTCGACCGAGTCGACTAGGTCGACTTTAAAAATAGGTCGACTGGAAAAATTTAAGTCGAGGCTCTGCCCAGAACCATGTTTGCGCTGTCACCGTCCATGTTTCACACGGACCTTTTATGCCGCCGCGCAGAGTGTTGCAAACTTCATTGAGAAGAAGGCGGACAGAGTAATTTTATGTATTTATTTTTTTAAATGACTCCTGTTTGGTTGGTCTGATTGGTTGTTTGAATTTGGAGGTGTGTTGCACAGCCGCCATTAGCCTAACTGCGCATACAGTTCTTTTCCTGCAAGCGTACATGTACACTCGTACAGTATTTACAATATTTATTAGTTAAGATTATGTCCTCATTGGTTGCACTATTTTAAAATTGAGGAAATGCGAATGGATAAGAGGACAGAGGTACAGGCTCTTCTAAACATTTGGGAGAGGAAGAGAGCACGACTTTGAATCGGAGTCACCAAGCCACCATGCACGTTATTACTGCCAAGCTTGGTTGGTGAGGTGAACAACGATCCTCAAAAAGTCTGTAAAAGCTGAAAAGATACACCAGGACTTTTAAACGCTCATGGATCAGTACAGCGGCATGACTGCCGAGTGAATGGGACGGCCAAATCGACGCCACGGTTCATGGATACCGGAGCAATAACATGGATTCAGCGCGTTAAGGATAGACAAAGGTAAACACGACAATAATGTTACAGAAATACTTGTAATATTATCATTGAGTTCGCTCCCTCGTGTGGCACATGGCAGCTGCTTAATTGTGTGACAGTCACTTTCTATTAGTCAGCAGTTATTTATTTTGCTACGACCGGCAAATCTCATGCGAGCGTTATTTTGCCGTGAACACTCGGAACGAAAATTCTTGGCCTGCCGTGAATACCACGATTGCTTATAGACATTCACAAGCGTATATGAATAACACAAATGTGCACGACCAGTTCGCTGCAGCGTCGTGGTGGCCGTTTTGTCGAGTCAAACACATTTCACTGGGAGCTAACTTAGCGTTTCACGGCTACGTAGGCAAAGTTTTTCCATTTTCCCACTCACCGGTCCGTGACAGAACAACCCCCCTCACAAACACGGCTTGAATCGCAAAGCCATGTCATCTTGGTCGCGAAAGAAGAGCTTGTTCCTCTCGGCGTTAAAATAAATAAATAAATAAATACCCTCTGCGTGGCAAAAAAAAAAAAAAAAATCCCATCGGCGTGACAAAATAACACTCGGTGATCAGTTGCTGGTCACGGCAAACAACTAACAAACAAACAACCACCATCGCCTGTGTTTTAATGACCATACAACACTGAAATGAAGGGAAGGGCATGAAGAAGTTGTATGTGCGTGCGTGCGTGCGTGGCTGCGTGCGGGCGCGCCGCAGTTAGACTAAATTGAAGACTATTATTGTACAGGAAATATAAGGAACAATGGTTTTTATGTACAGATTATCCACTCAATTCAACACGTGTTCAACATTTGCGGCCTCAAATCTAAAAATAAATAAATAAATATATATATATATATATATATATATATATATATATATATATATATATATATATATATAATCATAATAAGTCGATTAGTCGTTAAAAATATGAGAAGTCGAGTCGATTTAAAAAAAAAAAAAAAAAGTCGTTAGTGACAGCCCTAGTCAAAACTACCCAATAGAAATTGGGTAAAACACACTGGAGCTAAAACACAGTGTTTAAGGGGCAGAATGTAGCGTGGAGGAGCTATTTGGACTGTGTCCCACTACCACCTGCTCCCTGCTTTGAAAGAACGCACTCAGTTAGCCGTTAGCACCGAGCACCAAGAGGTGTCCATGTGCACTTTCAAACCCCAGTGAGATTAAAGAGCCGAATGGACGCCGTCTTGTCAGTTGGAGTGAGCCCAACTTATTTAGTTATTTTATTAACTCCACAAAATATCTCATAAGCGTATATATCAATGTGTTCGCTGTAACAGTAGAGCGGCAGCAGCCTCAGCTGCGTCATGGCGCATCCGAGAACTTAACATAATAAAAGCGTCCAACGTCATGTTAAGGAGTCACAATAACACAATTTAGCAGTAATAAATTAAATTATACTGCATCTATTTGTGGGGATTGGCGTCAAGTTGTATTTTACAATTTTAAAATGTGCAGAAACTTGCAAGTTACTTTTTGTTTAAAATTACATAACTCTTAATATGAAAACTCAACTCAACTTTACAACTATACAGCGTTGCTGTATACAAAGTGCTGTACATAAACATCAGTTTTGCAGTAAACAAGAACAAAGCAAACATTTTGAATTGTGAATACAGGTTTTTGTTTTTGTTTTTTTTGTTTGTTTTTTTTAAACAAGTAAATACATTATACATCAGTGAACAAATAAAGCCTAATTTATGCCTCCACGTTTGCTCTCGCGTCGATGAGCGCCGTCGATCACATGATCGACGCGAGCCATGAATTTTAAGTGCTGCGTCGCTCGTGGCCGGCCGACGTGCACACGTCGCCAATCCTTGGACGCACGTCGATGGCGGGGCGTCGCTCGCTTCTGATTGGTCCGTTCGATGGCGTTTTTTCTTTTTTTTCTCTCTCTCTCTCCCCGCCCCCCGCCCAGAGTTTCCGTGAAGGCAACTGGCGGCGCAAATCGACTTCCCTGCTCGGAGACCACGGCTGTGCATGTGGATATGTGCCTGGGACGAGAGAGGGAAAACAACAATAACAAAAAATTAAAAAAAAAACTGTGCTCGCTAAGCGCACGGCTGTTGTGTTTTGGCGAGTTTACGGCCGACACCGGTGCAAATTGGCAATAATTAATTGCCACGGTGATGAACTTACTCTCCCCCCGGCTTTGTTTCGTGTTTCTGAATTAAATTGAACTTCCTGAATCCGTCATAAAATGCAGAAGAATCGCCACTCTGTGGCGGCCCAGCCATAGTGACAGCGGGACTTGGTGTGAAACTCCAGCAGACACCGATGTGTATTGCGCACAAGTCGGAAGGCAAACGCACGAGCGGAGCTCCAACGTGACGCCTCGACGCGAGCCTCTCGCAGAAGCATACTGAGGCCTTAAGAAGTAGTGAATAAAGAGATAAATAAATACATAAATAATAGGGGTGTGAATTGCCTAGTACCTGACGATTCGATTCGTATCATGATTCACAGGTCACGATTCGATTCGATACCGATTAATCCCGATACGAATTTATAAGTCGATTGTTGCGATTTTTTTCATTCAAATTTAGAAAATACTAATCAGTAAGCTTGTAGAGTGTAAGATTTATATGAAAATGTATTATTTATTTATCTGAAATATCAGTCTTGTAGAGGTTGTAATCTGTTTCATGTTTGAACAGCATTAAAATAAAATATTAAGGCTTAATGTTCCGTTCATATAACATTCTTCCATGCTCAAGGTGTGAATCCTAAAAATAAATAAATAAATAAATAAATAAAGAAATAAAAAATTCGATTCTGCCGATTATCGATTCGAGAATCGCGCGATGTAGTATCGCGATATATCGCCGAATCGATTTTTTTTAACACCCCTAATAAATAAGTAGACTAAACATCAAACTCATACACACCACAAAACACCAAGAACAAGTCTCATGTTGCGCCAAAAGCCAAAGAATACAGATGTGTTTTAAGACGTCTTTTAAAAGAGGATAACGAGGGGGACTGCCTAATATTTAGTGGTAGGTCGTTCCAAAGGGAGGGGCCGGCAACAGCAAAGGCTCGATCTCCTCTAAGCCTCCGCTTAGCCCTCGGTACCTCCAATTGAGTCTGGTCTGCTGATCTGAGGCACCGGGCAGGTGTGTAGGGGTGCAAGAGCTCGGCAAGATAAGGTGGGGCAAGACCATTGAGAGATTTGAAAACAAATAGAAGAATCTTAAAATGGATTCTAAATTTCACGGGCAGCCAGTAAAGAGAGGCCAGGATAGGGGTTATGTGTTCCGATTTTTACAAAACTTTATTCAGTTTCACATCATTTACAAAAAAAAATTCAAAACACCAAGTACAAAAAATTATTTACACATAAGGTACAAAAGCAATTAAAACACACAAAATTCAAAACATCCAGAACATTTTACAACTGTAAAATATGCCAGGGAAAAAGCTTCTTTTTATCCTTATTTCGTTCTTTCCTTAAAAAACAGAGAATTTGTCTAAACACGGTGTTGCTATCAATTATTATATTCTTCATACTCATAACACACCTAGTTTCCCACAATTTTACACAGACAACAGTTATAATAATTTGAAATAGTTCATCTTTAGAAGGTATGTTATTTTCTATCAAGCCATACATAATAGTGATATAATTAACATCTATTTTAAGTCCAACATCTTTCATCAATGCCCAGACTTGCTGAGCTCTATGACAATCAATCAGTAAATGTTGCTGTGTTTCATCCTCTGAACAATTACTCATAGGGCATTTTTTTGTCTTTACAAAGCATGACCACGAAACAATCGCGCGAGTCGGGAGCCTACCTACAGCAATCAACCATTTTATATCTTTCATCCCTTCTGGAATGATAGTATTTTTTTTATTTAAAATGCGGATAACTTCCGTGCATTGATTCCTGTCTAACAATTTAAAGTTAACCTCCCCACCAAATCGTACATCATTTATTTTTTGAAAGATCATTTTACACGTTAGACCATTCCAATCCAATTTCAGGTGTTAGTATTGGGCAATAAAATCTCCAAAAACTAATTTATATGTAGGGCCCTGTCTAGCTCTTCCTATTCTTTTTTTCCAAAACGATAAGTCGCCAATCCACGGAGCTTTCCTAGATATAGCTAGATGCATATTCTTTACGAAGGCAATTTGGAGTCTGCAGCCTAATTCCACCGCACCAAGACCTCCAAAGTTCCTTCCTTTGAAAAGGAGCTCCCTTTTTGTAACCTCGCGTGTTGTTCCCCAGACCACGTTCACGCAAATCTTATTCATTTTAATAATTGTTTTGTGATCCGGGGGAAAGATATTAGCGAGGAATAAAACTTTAGACATTATATATGTTTTAATTATATTTATTCTTGATTTATAGGTTGTATTTTTATTTTCCCATTTCTGAGCTTCTTCTTTTATTACTCCAAGTTTATCCTGCCAGTTTCTTTCACTACAATTCTCGTTACAAATAATTAGGCCCAGAATATTTATTTCTTGTTTAATTTGAATATTAATGCTTTTTTTTTCACTTTCGTTTCCGACCCAAACACCTTCGGATTTAGCATGGTCCAACATGGCCCCTGATGCAGTTTCGTATAAATTTAAATGAGCCGTTAAAACATCCATCTCTTGATTATCTTTAACAATGACAGTGATATCATCAGCGTACGCAGTTGCTACGACCCTATGAGCATGTCCCACATATATACCAGTAATACGGTTATCCGAGTTAATATTATTAATCAAAGGACTCATAGCTAAAACATATAGGGCAGCACTCAGGGGGCAACCCTGCTTCACACCCCTCTCCACGTCAAAACCATCTGTTAAAAACCCATTGACATTTATTTTTACATGTGATTTGACATATAGGCACCTAACCATATTGACAAAATCTCGGGGGAAACCATAATGTTGCATGACTGTCCAGAGATAATCTCTCGATATGTAATCGAAAGCTTTCCTCTGGTCTAGGCCTACTATATAAAAGCCTTTCTCAGATATTGGTTTATAGGTGATTTCCCTTAAAATGGAGAGATTATCCCACATTACCCGTCCTTTAACGGCACATGTCTGTTCTTTTTCTATTATTTTATCAAGTATATCATTTAATCTATTCATTATTATTTTGGCTAATATTTTATAATCAATATTCATTATGGTCAGGTGTCTATAATTATTCACATCTGTTTCGTCTCCTTTTTTAAATAACAAGCACATTACGCCTTCATATAAAGTATCGCCCAAACATCCTCTTTCTAAACCCTCATTTACCATACTGGTAAATAAGTCTACAATATCATCCACGAACAATTGATAGAATTCCAAGGGGAGGCCATCAAGGCTTTTATCAGTATTTAATTGTTTTATGGCTTGGATCACTTCATCTTTATGTATCTCACCAAGTAGAGAAGAGAAATCCACATCCTTATTTACAGGAATGTTTTTTAAGACAAAACAAAAAAAACGTGTGTTTTTTTTTGCAACTTATGAAGTGTAACATGTAACGGTTGTCGAGATGAATTCCTCGTCGGTTATCTTATCTGGCCGTTGCATTTCTACGTGTGAAAGTGCTAAGCTTCGATTTTTATTCGGCTAGTTTGTATTCACAACAACGTGCAAGAGCTAACGTGCAAGAGACATGAGCTTCCTGGATCTAAGTAAAAGAACGGCGATCGGAGACACAAAAAGCTGCAAATGCAAGTTGGCAAGTAAGTACTTCTACAAAATAAACATAAACGAACATATGAGCACGTCCTGGAATGCCGCGGGGGACGTGCAGCTTCCCAACGGTATGTAGCTCGTCGCTGTGTTGACTTCCGTTCGCCGGATACAATTGGATACAGGCGGTGTAAATTTATCCGAAAAACACGCACGATTTCCGGGTAAAGTAAACGGACGGATCGGTGTAATGGAGCTTTTTCTTTCTGTTATTTCTCCGGAACCGTACGTCCTACGGGGAAAATGACACATATCTGACACATATCTGGAACCGTGAGCACAAGAGATACGTGGCTCGTTGAAGTGCGACGCCGGATACGGGGGTGTAAATCGGGCCTTCCTGTATCCGAAAATCAAACACAATTTGCGGCTAAAGTCACGGAGGGGTCCCGGTGCCGCTCCGGAGCCCCACAAAAAGTCCTTTTTCCCCCAAAGTTTTCTATCAAAGCTACCGTGTTGCCTGATGCTCTAACTATGTCATATGAAAGATTCAAATTTATTTCTTTATTATACATATATACAACACAGTTAATTTTCTTCATAATCTATTATTTGGCTTCTGTTGTCCTATGGCGGGGGGAAATAATAATAATAAATAAATATACTATATTTATGCATAGTTTTGATGCCAATGAACATTTTGGGTGGTTGAAAGAAAAAAAAATATTAAAAAATGACTTAGTTATCACACCTCAAAGGAGCATTACATAATTGGCTAAAATGTACTCTTCGAGGGTGTTCTGAGTTAAATTGCCATTGTAAAAAAATTTGGCATGCATTGAAAAAATTGTTGTTATAACTTATTGCCTTATTCGAAGCTCTAATTATGTCATATGAAGTATTAATTTTTTATTTATTTTTTATACATGTATACAGCACAGTTCGTTTTCTTCATAGTCCATTCTTTGGGCTTGTATTGTCCTAAGAGGGGGGAATACATAAAAAAAATTAAAAAATCATATGTATGGATAGTTCTGATGCCAATGAACATTTTGAGTGGTTGAAATAAAAAAAAAAATATTAAAAATTGACTTAGTTATCACACCTCAAAGGAGCATTACATATTTGGCTAAAATGTACTCTTCGAGGGTGTTCTGAGTTAAATTGCCATTGTCAAAAAATTTGGCATGCATTGAAAAAATTGTTGTTATAACTTATTGCCTTATTCGAAGCTCTAATTATGTCATATGAAGTATTAATTTTTTATTTATTTTTTATACATGTATACAGCACAGTTCGTTTTCTTCATAGTCCATTCTTTGGGCTTGTATTGTCCTAAGAGGGGGGAATACATAAAAAAAAAAAAAAAACTTCATATGTATGGATAGTTCTGATGCCAATGAACATTTTGAGTGGTTGAAATAAAAAAAAATGTTAAAAATTGACTTAGTTATCACACCTCAAAGTAGAATTACTTATTTGGCTAAAATCTACTCTTCGAGGGTATCACTGATTTCAAGGCACAAGGGTTAAAAAGATTTGCGTTGCTTCAGGCGCACAGTTTATTTCCTTGTAGGAGACTGTGCACAATTCCTTTATTGCGAAACGTTTCTCTTCTTCAGTGTATACTAAATTACCATTTTTATTCTTTATTGAGTGAATAAATTTACTTTGTTGCCGTTTCTTCATCATATTAATAATATATGTTGTGTTCCCTCTATCATCAGTATTAACTTGCTTATGTATATTATAGAACAGTTCGTTATTCAAATCATCTATTTGTGATTTTATGTCTAACATCATATTATCTTCATCAATAGTCCTATTTTTATTTTGTGTTAGGTCAATATATTTATGTACTAATGTTGCATACTTTTCATTTTTAAGTTTCTTTAATTCTTTACATTTAAATTTGAAGAAATCTTTCACCCTAGACTTCAATATTTCCCATAATTTAATATTTGAATTTGTTAAAACCTTTAACTGAATTATTTTATTAAGTTCTTGTTTTAACTCAGCTATTATAGCTTTATTTTGAAGACATTGTATGTTTAGTTTCCAGTAGCCTCTATGAATAGAGGCCAGTGGAGATGAGGGTGTTAACCAATAGATGATCAGTGAAATCACATAAGACAGTCGCGTACTTTAAAACTCTAAAATGTGAAGAAATATACACACGATCAATACGTGTTTTAGTTTTAGAATCACATCTTGTAAAATCATTTCCCATAGGCTTCATTTTTCTATAAACATCTATCAAATTATTATTATTATTATTATTATTATTATTTTTTTAACTAAAGAGAGGAAGGAGGGAAGGATAGATAAAGCAAAGTGAGATCCACAGACCCAGCACCCACTGATTCAAGGGGCTGTGGGAGGGAGAGGCTACTTCTGTTGAGTTTCAGTAGATGCTGGTGCGACGGATCTGGCATGCATAAGGACCACCACCAAAGAAAGAAGCCGTCAACCGCGGTCCAGCAAAGCGAGCACCGCCCCCCCCGAAATCCCCAGGCCGCGGCAGCACCAAGGCCACCCCCAAGCCACCCGAGCGGACACCGGTCGGCGAGCCGACCCAGACGCCCGGAACACCCCCGCCCCAGCCCCGGCCCACATCCCCGAGCCCAAGGCCGCAGAACGAGGCCCAGCGGGCCCCCACAGCGCCCCACCGGTCCCCAGCCCCCATCCCCCCACGACCCCCCCGCACCCCACCCAAACCCGCCACCCGCCATGACCCAGGCCCCACCACCCCCGGCCCCCAAACCCCCAAACACACCCCGACCCCCAACACCCAGCCCCCCACCCACCCATACCTCCACCCCCCCCCCAAACAATGAATGAATGAACCGTGAATGTGGCCCCCACCCAGTGTATATACAAGTGTGTGCGTGTGGTGCATTAAAATTGGGAGCAGGTGAGTCGGAGCAGAGGGAAAAAATTTCCCCTACTCCGACACACCCGCATCCCCCCAAAAAAATGAATATGTATATGTGTGGTGCATTAAAAAAGGAAATGGAGGGACAAAGTGGTGGGGCAGGGACACAGATAGGGGGGACCACAGCGCTGCCAGGCACTGCAGTCCATCCCCTCTGATGGCTCCCCGCCCCAACTCACCCCTCCCCTTGGACATGAAGTGCATTAAAATTGGAGGGGAGTTGAAGGGTGAAGACGGTGTTTCCACCCTTCCCCACCCCACCAAGAAATGTGTTGTGTGCCCTATGTGTATATTTACAAAGTGTATAGTGCAAATCTAGTGAAGTGAGTAAGAGGAGTGACCAGCGGGGCCTCACCCAACCCGGCGGGTGTAGGTGGCACGCCCGCCCCCCAGCACCCCCCCCCCCTCCAACCGCCCCCACCCCACCCATCTGGCACCACAATAGGCGGGCCGCCAGCGCAGCAGGGCTACTGGACAGCCAACCGGCCACCGGAGCTCGCCCGGGGCGCCAGGAGTTCTAACGGGGTGGGGCAGGCCTCAAACCCCCGCCCGGCCCCCGGAGCCCCAGGCCCAGGGAGAGGGAGGGGGAGGGGGCGGGGGGCAGACAGGGAAGGGGGGTGGGGGGGGGGAGCGGGGGGAAGACGACAAGAAGGCGAAAGGGCAGCTGCAGGGCAGGGGGGGGGGGGGAGGGAGGGCGACAAGGGAAAAGGGACCGGGAGGCAGAGGAGGATGGGCGGGAGGAGGCGAGGAGGGAGAGGCGACGGGGGGGAGGAAGGGGGAGGGGAGAGGGAGCCACGGGGCACACCAGAGGCCCACCCGCCCCGAACCGCGCCCAGGGAGCGGCCAAGACGCAACCGCTACCGAGCAGACAACGGGGGGGGGGGGGGGGGGCAGAACCACCCCCGCCCGACCACGGGGGACGGCGTCAAGAAAATTGACTAATTAGCATGCAGTAACACCAAGTGTTGATGCTTAGTGCCCACTAGAAATAAATCTTAAGGAGTTAGTAAGTAAAGTGTCGTATAGTGTGGTATGCTTGAGCCCACTAGCAGCAACTAGGTTTCTGACTATATAAAAATAAAAACAATCAGATACAAAATACCAAATACAGAAGCAGCGAAAACAGAAGTTGTAACGATGTGGTGGCTCTCGTTAACAGGCAGAATCTTGGCAGGATTAAGTTGCCAAATTAAGATTAAAATATTCTATGTACATAGACCATATTTGTTTAAATCTTGATACTTGATTTTTATTTAAGGCAGAGATTTTTTCCATTGAGATATAATTTATTAGTAAGTTTAACCAGTGGTCGATATTTAGAGATTGTTTATTTTTCCAATTGACAAGGATTATTTTTTTAGCAATAGTAAGGGCTATAAATATAGATTGGGATTGTTTACATGGTAGCTCAGTTATTGTTAAGTCACCTAGTAAACACAATCTTGGAGATAAAGGAAGCCTACAGTTTAATATATCAGCGAGTTTTTCCAAGATTTTAGTCCAGAAATGCATCACTGGAGTACATGACCATAAAGCATGAAGATAAGTATCGGCAGTGTTTTGTGAGCACTGGAGACAAATGTTGGAGTCAGAGAGTCCCATTTTTTTCATCATATATTGTGTAATATATGTTCTATGAAGTATCTTATATTGGATAAGTTGCAAATTTGTCTGTTTGGTCATTTTAAAGGTACACTCAGTATTATACAGTGGCATCTAGTGGTGAAACAATAAATCATTCTAAAAAAAAAAAATGGTTTGTGTTAGTAGTATGTAAAAAGATATGTTGTATCGCATAAACGTACTTTTTTTAAATATAACGGTTAGTCTAGAAATCGCAAATTATCTTACATGTCCGGGCCGCGGCTTCTAGTATCCGCCATGTTTCGCCGCCATCTTTCTGCTACGGGTGCCGTCAAAGACAAATTTCAGCGCTCCATTTCTTAACGCGTTTTTGGAACGCACTTCCGGTTTGTATGGCGACCGCATGTCCACGAAGAAGAAGAGTTTCCGGTCCCCGAAGAGAGCATTATCAAGCATCACACTTACTTTGGGAATTTATTTTATTTCAGCGCGACAAAACAAGAGTTTATATTGTAGCCGCATTTGCCAGATGGAGAGAAATGAGGAACAGACTAGGTTTGGGACGTGCCGGTGCCTTCGACTGCTTTCTACTTGACCGGTAAGTAAGAGTACATTTGTGTTTACGTTTTGAGAGCGAGAGAAAAAGTATACACCGTACTAATTAATACGATGTTCGTACCTTTGTTTTACGATCACTGTAGCTGTTGATTAGCAACTCCGCACCACTCGAACGATTTCGTTATGTAGCTACTTGCTTTGAAAAAAAAAAAAGATTCCCGCTGGCACGTTATATTTAGAGTAAATGCGCAAGTTATTGTGTAATGTAATGTAACTGTGATTTCGGAGTTATATTTGCCCATAACTTCAATGGAGAATCTAAAGCATACTGTATTAGTGGAGGAGTTGAAAATTATTTTCGTTGTGGTTGGTGAAAATAGTGTTCTCGAAATTAATTTTCGGCAGGGAATAACTTTCTGGACTTAAATGCTGGCTGTACCGTAAGCACTGCTAGAGTCTGAACTCTCTCACTCAAGTGTGTACTGGTCCATTGTGTAATTGGGTGCACAAGAATTTACAGGCTGCCACGTTTTCCACGGAAATTCGACAAGCAAGCAGCCTTTGCATATTCTATGCAGTATGCAGTCAAGTTACTTTTATCTAGCTAATACAATGTTTTGGGCCCAAAAACTAAAGATCTTACCTCTATTTTGGGGGCTTTGTTGGAAAGTTGGTGACATATAGTAGTATCATCAATTATTCTATTTTATTTTATAATTTTGTTTTTGTTTGTGTCACACTAGATCAACAGCCAAATTTGAGGGGTTCCAGAACCATATTCTGATGTATACAAGCATTCATGCACCGTTTAAATACATCACCGACCTGCAAGGAAAAAAAAATATCAAGGGGAGAGTCAGCAGCCAAATTGGAATGCCCCGAATGAGGACACTTGAATGGAGGACCCCAGAAGGCTTCGGTGTTGTACCACCAGTATCTCCACCTACCATATCTGAGCTGCAACAAACTGAAGTCAGCCGACGTCTTGGTATGTCATTTACATATGGACGGCATTGCACACTACATTAACTTTTTGTGTGAAGCAATACGGAATGGTCACATGTACAAGCACCACTTGTTTTACACAGGACCTGCTGACCAGGTGTCTGAAGCCATGGAGTGACTCCTCCCTCACTTTCCTCAGCAAGCCTTTGAAGAATATGATATCATCGTTGGTGGGAACATGCCCTCATTCCATAACATGTACTTGTGCAGTCAAGGAGCATGTAAAACTTAATAAAACCAGCAAACATTGAAGTGACTTCATTTTTACTGCAGTCTGTTCACACAATCAATGGACAAGCCTTCCTTAATTTTGCCCCAATAACATCATAGAGTAGGCGAAAAGTAGTGTTACAGATCATACTGTGTTCGGGAGAGTTTGAGGAATGTTGCAATGTTAATGGGGGGCAATGTCAGCACACACACACACAAAAAA
The DNA here is from genome assembly GCF_051991245.1 of Festucalex cinctus. NCBI lineage: Eukaryota > Metazoa > Chordata > Actinopteri > Syngnathiformes > Syngnathidae > Festucalex > Festucalex cinctus. The sequence goes on from NC_135424.1 coordinate 23,944,575, forward strand.
AAAAAACATCATGGTATTGAGTTAATCAGATATTTTAGCTGTGTACAACACATACCTGCTCTGTAACACTACTTTTGGCCCAAACCTGTATGTCTATTTTCCATATTTTGAAATGCACAGCGTATTGGTAAAATTCTGGAACAACTGCAATTCATGTAGCTCATTATATTCTAACAGCATTTTTTTTTTTTTTTAGTTAATATGTTCATTTCATGTAGACTTTTATTTTACTTTATTTTATTCATTCATTTTCATGTACTGTACCTTACATTCATTGGCCAATGAAGAATTCCTTGTCATTGCAAGCATTTATAATAATTCTCCAGGCTTTTGATGTTTTACATTTCTGGTCATGTAAAATAGTGTTAGGTTAGGTGTCGAATGAACACTGCATGTTGACGCCAAAGGAAATAGTATTTTTTTAGTTATTCAAAATGTACAAATTAACACACAACAACAATATACAAGTTATACAAACTACAACAACAAGTGTCAGACATGGACTAATTATATGCCAGGTAAAAAACCTTTGTATTGTCCTCAAGGATCTGGGAAAGTGTCACTTATTTGCTACAAGTCCACCAAGGTGCTGCAGTCTGGGATCCAGGTACAGGAAATCATGGTGGTGCTGATGTGGGATCCAGGTACAGGAAATCATGGTGGTGCTGATGTGTCAGCAATGTGTCAAAAAGTATTTCTTGGTGTCAGTCTATCAGCTGGACTTGGATATCTTCATGTTCCTCCATGGTCATTTCCTGTACGAGTCTCTGCAAGAAGGTAACAATTGTATGTCAGATGAGGTACCAAACAATGAACTGAAAGTCACTGAGCCAATGAAGTACATTATTACATGAGCAAGACTATTTGTGAAAGCCATGTAAATTCCTGCACATCGAAGTACAAGGAAGCTGTTGTATCTTCAATCAAAACTAATTAAGTTGCTTAGTGATATTTATTAGGTAAAATTGTTCAACATGGTGACAAATCGATATCTGAGTAAAGGGTTTCAAATGTTTTTGTAAGCAGCACTTTTCTGAGTGGTTAGTAGCAACAAGACACGGGGGGGTTTACGAGTCTGAGTTGCATCTGTGTAGTTCAGTTAACACCATTATTTTTGTACGATATACTAAACATATCAGCAAACGATGTAATCTAAATACCACATATTCCAAGCAAAGGTATGTTTTGAGCCATTCACATGCATGCTCGAATGGAATTATTTTTCCATGATGACATAATTGTACGTTACGAGACACCGCGTTCTCTTGCCCGTTCTCTTCCTCGTCGTCTCCCTCGCCCCCTCATCGCCCCCTCATCGCCCCCTTTGAGATGGTCCACATGTCTATAAAACACAACATAACTGTGTGTTCTCTGTTGCATGGTTTAGTTGCACTAACAAATATGAACATAGATAGCCATTATCATTAGCTGACGTACAGTATTTCCAAACAATGCCGACAAAAATATTAATTCTGAAATTAAATGACTAAATCACAATTATTAGGGATCTGTACAGTATGTCTAACAAATGCAATTCACTTACGTCATCACTCGAGGGAATACCAGAAGTTGTTTGCGTTCTGTTACGGTGAAATTGGTGGTAGGCTGTTGAAGTAGGGTCTCTCTGGGACGCCGTAGTTCGTGTGCTTAAAATCATTGCATTATCTTGTTTGACCGATAGATGGCGGTCGTGAGCTACACACTGGGGCTTTAAATACATTTTCACAGATTTGGGTCCAAAAGTCTGGTTCCGGAACTATAGACAAGTCTTTTTCCCATTTTAAAGTCGGTAAATACGTTTTATTTGTGTATAAAAATAACTTATATATTTTTGATATTTTCTTTATTGTTGTTGGAGAAAGCTTTATAATATCTTTAGCTAAGACAGGCAGTTGGAGCGTATCCTGAAGTGTTGGGATTTGTTTCTTAACCATACTTTTAACTTGCAGATAATGTAAGAAATTTCCATTTTTTATTTCATATTTCTGGACCAAGTTTGTATACGATATAAACTTATTATCTGAGAAAAGATGATGAAGGTGTGTAATTCCTTTCTGCTCCCATAAGCTTAAATGGAACGACTGATTATTAAGTTGAAAGTCGGGGTTATGCCAAATGGGAGAGAGCCCACAGGGCGCCAATTGGGAGTTTGTAATTTCTAATGCCTTCCACCAGGCAGTCAGGGTGGCGGCTATCATTGGGTTTTTAAAACAATTATGTCGTTTTATTGATTTTGTAATAAAGAGTAAATCTAACAGTCTAAGATTATTACAATCCTTCTGCTCCAATTCCAACCAACAGTTAGTATCTCTGTTGGGTTGTGTCGATAGCACAAGATATTGTAGTTGATTAGCTATATAATAGTACATAAAGTTTGGTGCCTCTAAACCTCCTTTAGATTTACTTTCCTGAAGAGTAGATAGACTAATTTTGGCGTTTTTTTTATTCCAATAGAATTTTATGATAGCAGAGTCCAGCGATTGGAACCAGTTAGACGTAGGTTTAAATGGAATCATTGAAAATAAATAATTAATCTTTGGTAAAACTTTCATTTTTATAGTAGCTATCCGTCCTATTAAAGAGATCGGAAGATTATTCCAGCGCTCCAGATCACTACGGATACTATCCAATAATGGTAAAAAATTTAAAGAAGTTAATTCAGTTAACTTTGGTGAAATTTTAACACCTAAGTATTTTAAATTACCTGTAGGAAAGGAGTAGTGTGGATCCTGACTTGTAGGATTCCATGAATTTTCTGTAATAGGTAACAATGTTAATTTTGTCCAGTTAATAGAGTAATCTGATAAGTGAGAGAATTTAGTTATTAAGTTAAATGCTTCCCCTAGCGAGATAGCAGGTTCTTCTAAATAGAGTAGTATATCATCGGCATATAGATTAATTTTATGTTCTATTGTCCCGGAGTGGA